>NW_027176850.1:433551-596051 GCF_023349555.1 Cebidichthys violaceus
TGACAAATAAGTGATGTAGTTTCTTATAAAATTAGTTTTTTCAAGCAGCAGTCACACTTTGACATTTTCATAAATACACTTTGCTAGCTGTTTCACCCTGTTTCTAGTCTGTATGCTAAGCTAAGTTAACGGTCTCCTGACTGTAGCTTCATAATTAATGGACAGACATGAGTGATATTAATCATTTCATATAACTATGGTTAAGCAAGTGACTTCCTTGTTTATATTTCTATCTTTATCTACTTTCACCAGGAAACAAACTTGATGCTTGAATGTTTTTGCTTTTGAGTCTTTTTGGGGAGTCATGTCTCAGGTAAAGTCTCATAGCATTTCAGTAGTCTCAGTCGCCAAGTCTAGCAGAGCTTGGGCTCAAATAAATGAGTCCAAATGGTTCCTAATTAGGGATGGGACAGTAAAGGGTTTTATCAAAAAAACACTCACAGTAATTTCATTGTGGTCAATTGCTTTTTTTGGGATATGAATATCCTCACGTGAGCAAATTGAAAAAGCTGTTTAGCTTGCTATCATGGCAGAAAAGTGAAAGAAAATACAGGAATTATCATCTACGAAAGAACAGATTCACACATTTCTTTTAAAATGTATCCTTATTTATGTAGGGTAACCTTATAATTTATGATGAACATTTTTTGTTTTTTAGTATAAAAACGACATGTGTCTGTGATGGAAAAACATTTTCTTAACAAAATGTAAAGTAAAGTGATTCTAGTATGTTTAGATTCTTTGGATAATATCATGAATCACAATTATTTTTCCCAGGATAACCGTGACATCTTTTTCATATTGTCACATGCTTATTCCCAATAAAGAAAACATGATAGGAATTTCATTTGAGGCTTCAGGTCTAGACAAAGTCAACACTGTACCTTGTAGTTTAACATGAATGATCCCCCCCCTGAAATGAGGTAACATCACCAACAATACATCAGAAATGCTATTTGCTTATCAACAGTCATGGGGCAGAATTGCAGACGTGACACTTCGACCATGGGCTGAACTCTTATCTCTGCTACAGACCTGCCAGGTAAAAACCATGAATCACTGCTTCGTACACTATTACCCTCCCTCACCCTGCGTCTCCCCCAGGCAATTTCTGTAAATAACAATGAATTCTTAGTCAACTCGTCTGGAATGTGTTTTCAATCAGTTTGTTATATAAGCGGCAGCTGGGAGCCTCTCAGCCAGGAGTGCCATAATCACGCCCCCAGCCAGCCTACTGAGAACCATATAAGTTAGACGGTTTGTTTATACAAGATGGAAGGTGAGGAGGTTTTCTGTCCGGAGAGACAATCTAGCTCAATAAGTGGTGAGATATGCATATACAGTACATCCAGCAGGGATAAAGCAGTGTACAGAACAGTGGTGCATCTATGGTACATAGTACTACATCACTGCATCCACTGACAACGGCCCAAAATTAGACAATGTTGACAGCCTTGGCAGCATGGCACACCATAGGCCGTAATCACACCATCTGTATCCAGCTAGCTGCTATATTAGTGTAGCGGTGGGACACTAGCGATGCTACTTCATTAGCATCTGCTAATGTTTAGCCAATGAAGGTGGCCAAAACTGCAATGCACTGCGCTCTTCTTTCCCCCTCTCTGTTTGCAGCGGAGAGGCGGGCCCGGGGTCTCGCTGCCTCTGTCTCTCCTCTTGTAAACACACAAACAACAGATTCTATGAGGTTGATTCAGAGTTCTGTATTGATGTGGCCATATTTAAGACTCTTTTATCAATTTTCCGACACATATCGGCTAATCTATACAACCTTAGTTTCCAACCCTGTCTTCCGGAAATCGCAGAAGGTGACTTCTCTGTAGGGTCCTTTCTGTAATGTTTTCAGACACTTATAATAACAATCGGAGCCTGTCAGTGGCAAAAAAAAAGCCCCTTGAGTGAAAGTATATTCACTTTGAGGAGTTGCTCAGAGCGATTATATTGCGCCCGTTTACTCCTACAATCCTGAACCAATTTCTAAAATTGTCCCCATTTCTCACTTTGAAAGGAAAGCATGGGTATATGGGGTCCAGGTTGAAAGATACTGAAGAACCTACAACCATTGCTTCACATGTGCATCTTTATAACTATCCCTCAGTTCACAGATCCGTGAAAAGGTTATTTGGGAGAATCATCAGAAGAAAGCCTCAAACGTTCTTAAATAACACCTAAGTGAAGTTTACAAATAGTTGAAATTAGACTAGCAGAACAGAAGTGTACATGGCTAAGGGTCCACGGCTGAGGATTTAAGTGGGTGTAAGGGAAGGTTATGCTCCACAACCCTTTTAACAGACAGGTGCTGATATATTCTCTTTTCATGTGCCAAACCTACCCTCTATCTGTCCATCCATCCATCCATCCATCCATCCCATTATCCCTCGGCTGAGTGCAGAGGGGTTAACAAAGTGTGCCTGCAGGATGTTAAGGCATGAAGTGCTCCACACTCCGTTGAGTCTACATGTTTTTAGACGTGTCATCTTTCATCTACATCTCCTATCCATCCATCTCTCCTTCTGATAAGGTGGCCTTCAAAGTCTGTATATTCAATAAAGGTTAAAATGGTTACCAGAACAGAAGGGCATGGGGGCACTCCACATCCCGTTGAGCTGACAAGTCCTGGATGATTCTCCTTTCAACTGTCTTCCACCCAGACAGGAGTATCGAGCCGTTGAACCGAATGTAAACTTATCTCCGCTCAGCACACCGTTAGGGGGAGAGCCGGGATGACCACAATCTACAACTAGAGACCAAAAGAGAGAGAGAGAGAGAGAGAGATGAAGGAAGGATAGACAGCTCGTTTCAACTAAACACAGCTTAGTGAGAAGAGGTGCAGTGATGGCTGTCAAGAACCTAGTGTTACTTTCAAGGCCAAGGAACACATCATTAACCGGAATGATGAGAAGTCTGCTGTCGTCTTCGTCTGGAATCAAGGACGCATTCTTTCAGAAAATTACTGAGAAGTTTGAGTGATTAATCTGCCATTGTTATCATCGTAGGCTTAGCAGCAGTTATCAAGGGGCGTGGGGCTTAGCAAACACTTAACTGAACTATATATCTCTTGTCCCGTTCACTTTGAGGTCAAACAGAGAGAAAAACAAGGATTCAACTGACCTATACATTCAGGTAGCGGTTTGTCCCACTGTCCAGTAGGTTGACAGGTCAGTACCGGTGATCCAAACAGGTAATACCCCGGGTTACAGTCGTAGAAAACCACAGTGCCAAAGGTAAAGTTCCCATGCTCTATTTTACTCTGGCGGATGGAGTTGGCTGGGATACCTGGATCAGAGCAATTGACCACTATACACAGAGAGACACAGAGACGGACACGCACAAATACACAAAAGGAGAGAAAAGCATGTGTTATTTGGCATGAACCAGTGAGGGTTATGTCTCTTCCCCCTCTTGCTTGTTTCCAGTGTTCTGCACTGGGATTAAAGCTCTGTAAAATAATGTAGGGCATAATAAGGAGGTTGTGGTGAAGACAGAAGAACTTATTAGGGTTGGTGTTTAAAAGGATACATATGGGAAACGTTATGTGATGTTATGATGGAGGCAGGTTTGTGTGTCCTGGATCCAGCACCCATGAGGTGTAATGGCTCGCTGTTATGTTATGTTACGTTGCATTTTTAATTTTACACAATTCACTGGCACTTCGAACTGTAAACTGGGCAGGCCGCCGATTGCTTGTGTACAAACTTGTAAGCGAAGCAACCCTTGTTGCTGAGATTGTTGGAGAACAATCAGGGCTTGAGATTTATGTTTCACTGAAAACAAGAAGTTTCCCATGCTGGAGGCTGGAGCCAGGAGGGATGTAGAGTATTAAATCTACCTCAAACTTCATTAAGATAAATAAAGGAAAAGAGTGACTGGGCTGAAATGAAACGGGTAGGGGTAAAGAGGGATGGCTGCTATGGGAAAATGCATTAAGAGTAAATAAAGAAAAGAGTTGAGGTGAGGTGGTATTAAAGGTTAGGGATAAATAAGGTTAGGGGTGAATACACTTAACTTTTCTCCCCACCTTTACATGTTGGGGGCGGGTGGCTCCACTGGCGGTTGGCCTGACACTGAGCACGTGCAGGCCCCTCCATTTCATAACCCCTATTGCAAATGAAGCTGACCACATTGTTGAGGTTGAAGCCGTTTCCCACCGTACGGCCATATATGGGACTTCCTGGATGGCCACAGCTGATCGCTATAGGGAAGACAGAGTGAATCATGGGTACATTAACGTGAATACACATTTCTCATGCTATTTATTACAATACTACTTTGAGCTTGCGCATGACATATTAGCACATGTCAAATGATTATGCTGGTGTCATATTTAAATATTATACATATTTTGGGATTTTATAAACCAAAGATTAGTTCCAAATAGCTATGTCTTTCATGGAGTAATTCATAAATAGTTATGAGAATGTCAAATGACCTAGACGTCATAGCTGGTATTCTCGATTTAGGGTCATTATTTTGTGCCAGCATTGAGTGTCCTCTGTTTGCCATTGCGCATCATACGTATTCATCCTGTTAACTTCTCTCACTGGAGCTACTTAGACGTTTGTGTGTGTCCCTTGTCCTCATTGTGCTGAGGATAGATTTTTGATGTTTGAGTAAATAGACAGTTCACAGTTACTACCAGCTCCTCACTCAGTTTCACCAAATGGAAAGAAATTAGGAAAGACATAGACTAGATGGATGGAAAGGTGAACAGAAAAGAGGAGAAAACAAGACTATAGAGCCGAAGAGAGAGCACTAGACAAGTTGATAAAGACAAAAGAAGGCAGGAAAGAAATGGAAGAAGCCGCTGCCTTTTTCACTTGATCAGAGGGAATCAGAAGTTTGTTTGCTTGCCTAAGATACAAATTTATCTGACACCGTCAGCATGCCCTGCAGCTACACACACACACACACACACACACACACACACACACACACACACACACACACACACACACACACACACATCATCAGTCTGTGAGTCTCATCACCATTCTGTGTTTGTGTCTCTAAACAAGAGCCTCTCATTTCCATAATTACAGTATAATTTGGCTGTAAAATGATTCCCCTCAATAACTTCTGCATGAATAACCTCGATAAAAACAGCATAGCACAGGAACACCAGATACACATACGGATACACACACTATCATAAACACATAGACACAGATGCATGCCATGCCCAAACACGCATACATACACAAGAACATACTGCCTGATATGAAGTCTTTTTTATTGAATATTTCTTTTTCTTTCGAGGTCGTAGTAAAAAACAATTTCACAGTCAATTTCAACTCCCTATCACGCCCCTGCTACTCCAGAAATGCTGACACCACGTCACCACCTCCGCCTTTTAAACATGGTTTTAATTTAGTGAACTGTCTCTTTTGGGAAAAGGCCCCTGTAATTGGCTTGCGATGGCAGTCCTCATCACCACCTTAGCTGTGCCCAGTTTCTGCCTGAAAACGTTCAATGATGCTCACAGTAAGTGTCCAATTTTAGACGATTTTCAGTGTAGCCTGGAAATGTCAGAGCCTTCTGCTTTATCCTCAAGCCTAGCTATTTATCTCATTCAGACCATAAAGGCAGTTTGGTCCTCTGGCCCTTTATATAAGACTGTTGGTGTGAATCTGCAGAACCTCAGGACTATTGGGTGAATACATCCAGGAATATTAAAAAAAAAATAAAAAAATAACCTTATGTTGGCTTTACTCAATATGTAATCACTCTTGAACAAAAAGGTCCACGGTTTAATTTAGACTTTTCAACCCATGACTGAAATTTGACTGAGGTTTATCAGCTTTACCAGACTAACTCCCTTGGTGGAGCCATTGGTGCTGTGTTCATAAACATTGTTAAAGGTAGCTAGAAAGATAGTCTTTCATACTGCTGGACTGATCGGCCTCATATTTTTCGGGCTCATATAAATGTGTGCTCGAGGATAGATCAAATAGATGGAGCGGGTATGGGTGACAATGTGGCCAATCGATACAATTACATTTTGTTTATAGATATATACATTTTATTCTGGGACAGCTAGTTAGCTGTTAGCAGCCGCCAGGCATAATCATCTGTTGATTGTTTTGAAATTTTTTTGTCATTGGTGATTTTTGTCATTGGTGATTTTTGTCATTTTATTTTGATTATTAAATGGTCTGCCTCCGAAGAAAGAGAGGTGGGCAGAGAGAGAGCAATACAGCAGGGACAAACAGCATGTAGGGCAAGCATATTTTCACACACAACGGTTTCCATTAAGGGTTTATTTCGATCAAACCAGTGTTGGTGATTGTTAAACAGTGGAAATACTAACCGTTTTAATGTTTTTTTTTTTTTTTGTTTCTATCGAGATTGAAAGAAGCAGCCGGTGGAGCCAGTAGAGTCCTGCAGTGTGTTCGGCTAACAGAGCTAACAGCTAATAGAACTAGACACGCTTTGTGTTCAGAGGAAGTGTAAACAGTCAACATGAGTTGTTACACAGTGAACTGCGGTTTAGCTGCATGGAGCCAGTGCAGACAGCTGCATAGATACAAATGTGAGCAGATCTAGGTGTGAGTGAGTAAGCCAATAAAGCTGATTCTTCTGATTCTGAAACATATCTGATACGCTAAACGGTCAAGCCGTGGTTGTTGCTGACACACCTGGCAAAGATATGCACTCTACTCAGTACACTTCATGGTTACGTATTTTTCTGATTATACCACTTTAACACAACTGAGCCGATATCTCTGGTTCTGCTGCTTCAATTGTTTTTAACCGTTTATCGTGAGTGCAATAATATTAATATCAAATCTAAAGAGTGCAATGCCAAATCAGTACAGTATTTTATTCAATCAAAAGTGACACAAAATTAGGGTAAAAAACATCTTTCCCTGTTCATTTTTGTTTGTTTTTTTAAACTTGTTTTCTGCATCACAATGTCACATTCTGCAGGTGTGCAATGACAAGAAACCCTGCCTTCAAATGTAATGTGATGTTAAAATTGAAATTGTAAGGTTAACATTGTGAAGCTCTGACTGTCTGTTTAGAGTTTCCATTTACAATGATGAAAAAATTATATTGTACACACACACACTCAATCACACATTACTTGGGAGAGTAGTTTCCGGTAGGCATTCCCTAAATAATTATTTTTGTTTTGGTTACCAAGACCATTTTCCTCTTTTGGCTGATTACAAATATCATAACAAATAGTAAAACTTAATTGGTCAAAGATCAGGCCTTTTTTCATTCGTAGTATGCCTCCAAACTGATTTGTACGATGTATGATATTGATTCTGCAACTCCACAGGCAAATAAAACATCCCAAATGAAAATGAAAATGCTGAGCACGTTATCAAAACCTCATACTCAAATTGCCTCTATTTGAAAACACTCCACTTTCTCGATATATCTATCAGCTAGTGGAAGTTATCATAACACACCATGCCATTCAAGCACCCTCAAGATCCACACTTTGGCCTCAGAGAGCAATTTATATTTCTCCTTTGCATGCATGCACACACATGCATAAAAAAACTCAGACTAGTTTTGATTGCAGGTGATTTCCCCCTTCCTGTTTTCATCATAAACAGGAACAAATATAGAGGATTTTGGATTTGTGTCACAAACCCACACCCCTGTTCATTTGACCATGTTTCTGCATTACAAACCTTTCATTCATTCTTTGTTTGTATTTTGATGAAAAGACAGGCAGGCGTCCAGACCTCAAGTTATCCATGAGACATATAAGTCTAGTAGAGGGTTTGGGTTCATTTTATAGTTTAGGTGAATCTTTAGTGGGAAATAAATGTGTGTTTTCCTTACAAATGCAGACGGGCAGCTGTCCAGACCACTGGTTGTCTTGGAGACAGATGCGAACAGATGAGCCTATTAGTCGAAAGCCGGGCAGACACTGATACACGACCGTATCACGGTAACCAAAGTTCTCTCCGATCACCTGGCCGTTCACAATGCCTTCTGGGATTCCACAGTGACCAGCTGAAAGAGACAGACAGACATACAGAGGACTCAGACTATAGGTAACACTTGTCGGTGGTTAAGACTAGATATGAGGCTCAGGCTATCTCCCTTTCAATACTGTTAGCCAGAAAGCTGCTTCTGCAATCCTGGAAATCTGAAAAAGTTGCTAAATTTGAAAGTTGGCGAAGGTTAGCTCGGGAACGTATTACACCTGGAGAAAATTAGTCAACTGGAAAGGAAATCTTTTTGAAAAACCTTTCATTAATCTAATGACTTAAAGTCAACTTAAGTCAACTGTAACTGAGCTGCTGTCTATGCATGTCAAAAACCTCTGACAGGATATTTGCAATGTCATTCGTATGACCACCAGCGCTGTGAAGATACTATTGATGTTACACTTACTTTTTGTAAATGTCTCCTTTCATTACCAGTTTTAGTATCTATACTGTACCTATCTCGTATCTGTTAAAATCTAATGTTTCCGAATTATTCCATGTCTTGACTTTCCTATATCGAACGTAGACTGTGATTTTGATTTTCAAACAAATGTCCTGTTGTGTTGTTTTCTTTTCTTGCTTTTATTTACATTTGTCGTGGCCGAGAGCTAGCTTGCAAATATTTCAAAATTATACTAAACCTTATAGTCTTGATGCATTCTCTGGGTTATTTTCAAAGATATAAAGACCATATCAGCAAAACACTAACATTTTAAGTAGGCCTGGGAGTTTTAAACAAACCTTGAGGGTTGAACATCTCCTTGGAGACAGTTTACTTCCTCCATATGGGATATTTTATTGGGACCAATCGTTAAACATCTGCTGAAACCTTTTGCAAGCCTGTAAAAGTAGGCAATGGCAGCATGAAACCTGGTTTATCCTGTCTGTGAGAAGTGGGACTCTAAGCAAACACATACCATGAAACATCAAAGTGGGAGTCCAACAAGCACTCCCATCTTCACAAAATATTAGGAGCTCTGTCTTAAATTGGATCATCTGTCATTTCTGGTGAATGCTCCGATGGTCACTTGACCCCTACAACATTTTCACAGCTGTGTGTTACTGTTCTTTGCAATACCTCCGACAGCATCTACTTTAAAATTGAGATGTCCATGTGCATGAAAATAATCAAACGATACCTGGTAACAGAGAACCAAACAGGATTTATGAGCCTCTTTATTCCCTCATTAGATTAATTCCCAGAGGTCTAATTGCACAGTGCTAATGCAAATTGTTTTAGGTAAATGTGTATTTACATGCTATGTAGCCCACATGTTTTCATCATATAACAATTTTGATGTGTAGGCCTACCTCAAAAACTGTTGTTTACTATCGAGGTTAATTATGAATTGTGATGTAAGAAATATTAGTAGTATATTAATATTGAGTCGCTCAGCTCTGACCATCAGATTTGTTTTAAGTAAGCAAAACAATTACAGTGAAGCCAGTTTTGTTTTGAAGAGTAATAAGAAAAAATGTAATGAAGATGCTGTTCATAGCACTTTTATTTAGGGCTATCTATCTATTTATTTTTTGACAGAATCATGCCTCCTCATCAGTCTAGGTTAAGTTTCATTGAACTGTTTCGTTATAAATTGCTTCTCATATCCCCCTCAGCCTGTGAAGTATTCTGGGAAGTGCTGTTTCTACTGAGGCTTCATGGAGAAGTGACAGCGCCATGTCATAACATCTGTTACCTCTGGCTGGCACACTGACAGAAGAAAGTAGCTGTGTTTTTTTTTTCTGGCTTAGTTATATGAAAAAATAGAATTTAAACTGAATTTGGTTAGTGCACAGCAGAAGCTTGTGATAGTCTCACTTGTGAGGTGGACGAGGCCAGAGGGGAGCAGCTGTGCAGCCAGACAATAGGTGCAGGGCACAGACACTACAGTGCTTACCTTTGAAACCTGTCCTCATTAGATTGACTTAAAAATCACAGCTTTCAAACTCCCTTTCTAATAGTCAACTTTTGTGTGTGTGTGTGTTTGTGTGTATGTGTTAATATCCCGAATATGTCCTCTCAGTCAGAAAATGACCGTGTCTAGATATACTGTAATATATATTACAGTATACACAATACATTTACACAGAATACATCACTAGCTCTAGTAGTTACGTACCTAAACATCTTGTTTCCGTTCCACTCCAAAGCCCAGATGACAGGCACTCTCTGACAGCTGACCCCACCAGCATGAAGCCAGCATCGCAGGTAAAGATGGCCGTAGCGCCAAATGTTGTCTGAGTACCAATCTTCTTCCCACTGGGTGGAGATGGCAGCTCACCGCAAGATATTACTGAAAAAACACAAGCAGACACAAGCAATTTAAAAAACATTTGCGCACCAATTTAGTAATTGAAGTTATTTGAGGAGTTGGTAGAGCTCTTTGGTTTCAGTGCAGAATGCTGCTTTCGCCGGCGAGCTGTTAATCACACAAATTTGGTGTCAATATAGTTTTGTTTTTTTTCTACACTGGAAACTTTTCTGGTGAAGAAAATAACAGTAGTTTTTCAAATGTCACAGAATTATTTTAAGAAAAATAACATAGATTTAAAATGTCACGGAATCCAAATGTCAAAAAACAGATGACAAGAATGTCAAGGCGACACTCTCTGGTTAGAGCATGAATTGGAATAATGGAATGATTTCCATGTACAGTGAATATTTTTTCTTAATCTTTCAGCCTTACAAAATGTATACATAAAAATATGCTGAGGGCACTTGGTTTGCCTTTAAAAGCATTCGCTTATTTGCTTTTTGGCGAAGAGTTAGATGAGAAGATTTCTCTCAATCTCATATCCGTCAATTAAATATGAATAGCCAGTACAGCTGGTTAGCTAATCTTTATCTGTGCCTGCCATCATCTCACTAATTGAATACTTAATTTTTTTAATCTGTGCAAAACCAGAGCGTAAAATCAACTATTGCCGGACTATTTCTTGGCTTGGATTTCTTTTATAAATTCGATTTTTTTTTTTATTATATGTATACAAGAGTAAATTATTGTCGTTATTATCGACAGTAAATGGCAAGTGTGTGTAGATATCAGCCTAAATACACAAACATTTTACATTACTTAAGTTGGCTCATTAAGACTAGATTTGGTTAATTGGGACGATTCTAATACCGACAAATTCAGATAAGTATAATGGCCGGCTCATTGCTGATATTGTTTTTGAGTGGCAGTTCAACCCTCATATGTCTTTGCTACTCACCCTGGCAGTGCGGCCTCTCATTTCTCCAGCTCCACACGCCAGTTGGTAAGCACTGGATGTGGGCGGGGCCCAATCTGTAGTATCCCGGATCGCAGGTGAACACAATGCGAGTTCGGTATTCGTAATGTGAGCCGTTGACAATCCTCCAGCGGCCGTGCTCTAAAGAAAATGACCCGATGCTGGAACACACCACCACTACAGAGACAAACAGTGTGAGGAGAAAGCAAAACCACTTACAGTTTGTTTTCATTTAAATAACACAATCACTTCATTTCAAAATAGTGTCAGATATTAAAAAGCCGGCTGAAAATGGGGCCAAACCCCTGTAAGATATCACACAGATGCAAAAATATGACTCAATTTAAATAACAATGTCCTGACCAAAAAAATGTCTGTTATTATATGTTGCAGTATATCCATCTTACTCATCAGGAGATGATTTTCCTATTGTTATTGATTTAATTAATCTATTGTAGTATTTATATTAAAGCTGGAGAGCAAAACTTTTGTCTCCCCGTCTGTTAGTTGGGAGAGACCACAGCGAGGGAGCAGCAACTCAATAGTTGTATAGTAAGGGTGGAAGCTATATCGAAAAAAAAATCCTGTGAAGAAGAAGAAAAGTTGCTAGAGTGCAGGAATAAACTACAAAAATATTGCAGGGTAAGACTTAAAGAGAGCGCTGGGGGCAGGGAAGATGCGGCGAGCTCACCTGCAGGCTTAAATGCGCCACTGCGGGAATTTTGCCATAGAGACCAGATACCACAAGCCTGGTACACTGCAAAATACAAAGAGCTTTCCATGGCAGCGACAGGCCCAATTAGCATTGTGTGAACTCGTTTGGCGAGGGCTTGAATGTGACAGAAGTTCTGCACTCCACCTCTAAATATTTGTGTTTCTTTGTAAATGACACAATAAAAATCTCCTTGGATTCTGAAATTTACTTTAATACAGTGCAATTAAACGTCCATTTGTATTATTATCAGTTTGGATACTTATATCGTTGATATTTTACTAACATCTATGTGTTACTAACCAGAACATCGTGGTATCTTGTTGTGGTTGCTCCATGTGCCATCAGGCTGACAGATGGCTGACGTCAGTTCCTTGCTGGAGAGTCTGAATCCATCATTACAAAAATAGGAAACTCTTGTTCCGACGGAGTAGTCGGCTGTTAAAACGCCGCCATTTATGGGAGCCTTGGGTGCCCCGCATGAGACAGCTATGGGAGGACAGATACACGGTGGTTAAGAAGACAACATGCGAACAGACACACACAGAAAGCCCTAATGCACACTTATGTCTGTCAGGTAGGCAGGTTTGATGTGTACTTTGTTTGAAAGGTTTCTGCTGTGTATTGTGCATTTGTAAACAAGCTCACATAGAAGCCATCAAACTAAAAATATACAATCAACAGACGCTTGATGTTCAGTTCCAACCAATTCCAAGGAAATACATCCATCTTGCTGAAATTGCCGCTTCACAGTCCATACTGGTTTAAAATAGACTGGTTTGTAGAGCACTGCACCGTGTAATTACACAGTGTCGACAATCTGCTATACATCCTTCATTTGACTTTCTATCAATACCAGCTACGAACTGGGACTTCCTTCCCTCATTTGATGTGTGGGGAGAGACAAGCGAGCAAGTGCAACATAAAATAGTCATCTAGTCTTTGTAGAACATATTGCAGTATGTTCTGAAAATACACTTTTAAAGAGAACGAAAGAGAAAGAAAACGTTACGTAAACCGTTACGTTTTTTGTTTTTTTTCTATTTTACCAAAGGGATATCAATTATATGTGGCATTCACAAACACTTTTATATGAATATTGCATTTGGCATTTTTCTCACTTGAATGTGCAATATGTTTACTCTGGAGCAAAAGGAATACGTTTTCTACCATGTCCTATATTTATTTAAGCAATGTCTATCAGTGTTAGCTACAATAGCTACGAGTCAAGTTAGCAGCAAAGTTATTTGAATGTCAAATTGATGTAGTGGATAAAAATAATTTTAATAGCATTCCACTTAAATGGTGGTTAACATGACAATATTGTCAATATTACAGCATTTAGTCTTTCACTTTGCAACTAGTACTAATACCCAATTATTCCTTTACAAACCACAATTTTCCATATCTTTGCTCAAGTACACTTTTTTTTCAAACTCATATTGCATTGCATACATGCAAGCAAATCACAATGTTTTTTAATACTAATAAACATCACATACAAAATACTTCAGTTCAGCTTAGCTTCAACGGTTCTGATTCAAGTATACACACATTCCACGCAAAGACAAACCAACACACCTTGGCACGCAGGTACGGGAGAGTCCCATGCGTGGTAGCTGAGCGACGTGCGGCGGCAGGTTGCTGTGGCGTTGCCTATGAGACGGTAGCCGCGGTCGCAAGCCCAGCGCACCACGCTGTTAACATGGCCGCCGCTCTGAGAGGAGATAGAGCCATGGAGCGGAGAGTCTGGGGTTGAGCAGTACAGAGCTGGAGTGGTGGAAGCACAATTAAAGAGACAAAGTTTAGAAATGACTTCACATGGGGGGTGGGGGTTCACTGCCACTAAAACAGGAACAGGGAGGCAAAAAGGTACTTTGGTAACTCTCTATGACCACATCTATAATTTATCATAAACATACTAAAAATACATGATCTCTTATAGCACTGTATAATTGCAGTTATAAGCACTTCTACATATTCATAATGTTTTAAAACAAATAAACAGATTATTAAGCATCATATAAAGACTTTATCAAGCATCATAATACTTATAATTGCAGGACACTTAGTGACATTTATATGTAAGGATCATCAGGTATTATAACTCCCATAGTTGTAACACATTATGACATTTTCATAATGTGTTATAATGTGATTATAAATGAATCTAAGTGGCCGTTGTTTGTTTTAAGTAAAAAAATACTTTTGTTTTTTATTTTACTTAAAGCAAACAATTCTCACTTACAGTAACCAGCAATAACATTATAATGCATTATAAAAAGATTATAATGCATTATAAACATGGGAATCATAGAAAGTGTCACTTCTACTTTTTAATACTGCTATACAGTAGTATTCTATAACCATGCTAAAGCTAAGTACTATGTTGTCACCATATTATTGTATTATTGTTTCGTTACTTAATCTGGAAGACCAAATATTGTTGTCTTCAGATCAATGCTGTGATAAACACAGAAAGTATGCGTGCATGCATGCAGGGGTTGTACAATATTATAACCAATACCAGTCCTTTAATCAAAGTTTTACTTGCCAGGTTTACGTCTTACTGACATTTCAGTTTGTGATAATTTCCTAAAACTCTCAATACTCTGAGTCTCTACTGTATTTATGAAACAATAGGAGGCACAGCCAAAATTAATCTCGTTTGTGAGTGATTTACAATTGTACTGATCACAATTATGGCTTTGATTATGCATTTTAAAACAGTGCTATTAGAGGCATGAGATGGAGTAGGATGTCATCACTCCAAGTACAATATATTTAACACTTAAAACAAACTAAACAAAGGAGTTCTTTGAGCAGAATTAATGATCTTGATTACCGGTAATTAAACCTTTCCAGAACGTCTTAAAAACCAAGTGTAAATTAGATCTATCCAACATGCTGTTTAAATGCTAAATAATAATTCTGTCCCACTGGAGCGTTTTCATCAAACAATCAATGAGTAGAGTTACAGTAGATGCCAGACATAGCAGAACACACTGCCTACAAGTCAACGGCATAATGCAATATAATAAAACATTAATGCTTTACTCCAGACAATATTGGCAGCTGTGGGCAAAACAAGAGGGAATCCTGCTACAATCACAAACACCCCATGACAACAAGTTACGCAAAGTCTATTTGTTAATAGATTTTCTCCCTCTGTCTGTCTCTATCTATGGCAGTAGATAAAAGTCGTTATATAATGATGTCAGTAGCTCATATAATACGTTGCTACTAGCAGTTTCATTATGTTCCTCAGTCATAGCATATAAGATAACCCAGGCCAGGGTCCAGGTAGATGTTGACTTGGGCAAGTTGCCTGGTTTGCATCTCTTCAAATTGGACAAGGGCCCAAACATAAGTTCTTAACTGGCCTAATTTATAAGTGATGAGCCTGTTTTTAATGTCTCTCTGGACTGTCACTGGCTCAGTATCATCCATGTTGTGGCTTTTTTTAATCAAAATCTACAGTTGAAGGTGCAGTCAGCGATTCTAATCCAATAAACTTTTTTTCAAATTCAGCAAATACCTCCTCATGGTCCGCTAGCTGTTCATTTTGTGTGCGCGCTTCAAAAAAAATCCAGTGTCGATACACAGCCCTGGCTCTATGAATGAGAAACTGACCGAGCCACACTATTCACAACACTATTCCAGCCAATCAGCAACCGGGGACAGGACAGGGTAGAGGCCATGGATGTATAAAGAGAAAGGCAGTTAAAGAGGAATGGTTATTCTGGAGGGGGGTATTTATTTGGGTGTTATGTTCAAATATCAACAGAATTTCTGTCACCAACTTTAAGGGTTAGTGAAGGAGTTTTGTTCCTTTTGGTCTGTTTTACTTTCGTCGGAAACACAGAATCAGCGCCGGCAACGGTTTGTCAGTGATTTCTAATTAAAGCTCTCGGCTGGTATCATCGAGCCGGCATGTACTGTTGGCAAAGCAGCCAGCTGACGATATCTCATTAGATCCAGTTCAGGCTCTTTCCTCTTATAGTAGTTTTAAGATTAATGGCATTAAACTGCTGCTTCAGTCACACAGAGGTTTTATATAAGGAAATACCCGTTTATCTTGTTATAATGACAAGTAAGTAAGTTTCTTCTTAAAACAAAGGAAGATGGCATGACATTTATTATAACGTGATAATTACATTTTTTACTCTTTTACAAACTGAGCATGTTTTGTTTTCTCACAGTGGATGCAGGAGGAAGTTGTCACAAACTGGCCTGATTGTCCAAGTAAAAAAAAACAATACTGAAGTTGAACCATGATATTAGTAGGCTTTACAACATATGCTTAACAATCCTTGCAGATGCTCACATTAATCACAGCTACCAAAGAAGGTTACTGAGTGCGAGAGTCCTGGGAGGCTTTTCTGTTATTATTCAGCGTATAATTCATCATCCAGACCAGTGGTGATTTAAAGGTTAAAGAAGCAGCCTTCTGACTAGACGGTATGAAGTGAAATAGCAAACCAAAAAAGGTAATACAGTATCCGCCCCTTAAATGTCAAAAAATGCCCTTGAATAAAGCACTCAAGCCTCATTACCCAAGTGAAGGTGCTTAATGCCCAACAGTCTAAAGTTGTACTTAGCAGACCCAGGTGTAAATGCAAAGATTGCTTTGAAACAGCATCTGCGCTCATGAAGCTTTCCTCGAATGAATAACAGTTATCCATAATGCACTTTAGTAAACTGCTTTAGGAGACAGACAGAAGTGAGGTATAAAAGTAAGCTGATGATGGAGAAACTTTCTTTTCATCAACTTTCTTGTATATTCCCTGTTCTTGAAAACCAGTTTTCTCTTAAAAAATCCCAAATCTCAATCGACACAACTTTCTCAATAGGTTGAACAACTCCTCCAAGTGCTCTTTCACTCAGAGTGTCTCTCTGTCTTTCTGTCTGTCTCTTGTATCCATGCATTATGATGATATAAAGTAGTAGTAAAATAAAGTTGGGATACATACTTTGGTACTCACCAACATAGCGAATTTTGAAGCCTCTCTTGTTTGTGCCATGGTCCGAAGACCAGCGGACCAGGAACTGGTGACCGGAGGTTGTGAGGTTAAAGGGTGCTGGCAGGTCTCCGCTCAGAGTTGCCAGAGTGGGACTGTTGGCTGTTGGGCCTGAGAGAGATCGAGACAAAGTGAGAGGAAAAAGAGGAGGAGAGAGAGAAAGAATGAGACAGTTCAAATAAACTGTGATTTGATCTAATTTGGTACTTTGTATATTTGTGGCTATAACTGTTTGTCCAGTTTCCCATGGTGATCATATTTACACCGTAATGCCTTTGAGAATAACAGTGTGTCTCTGTGTGTGTGTGTGTGTGTGTGTCTGTGTGTGTGTTTTCTGCTCACATGAGGTTCTAAGAAATACTACACTTCTTAGTTGAATTCCAACTATACTGTCAGTGTGTGTGTTTTTGAGAGCTTATTAAAAAATGTTACCATCAAAAATCTCCAACACGTCAAACTCTCTCTCAGTGTGGAAACTTTCGAAGGTTATGGTGACATTGTATCCCTTTTCTACAGTGATGCTCCATGAACACATTTGGAGGTTGGGGTAGCTTTCTGGCCAACCGGGACTCAGGATGACACCTGACGAGTCATATCGCACATCATGCGCAGGGCATTGGACTATGGGCAGAAAACAAAGAGAGAAAGAAGGTTATGGTGAATGAGTATGAAGCATTTTCTTTTTCAACGTTTTTTAACATAAACTATTTGAAAAATGAACCAAAAACACTTAATGTGCTGCTGTGTTTACACACCTTGGCATGTTGGAGGTGATGCATCCATCTGTAGTCTTTCTCCGAGGCGACATGTTAGAATCTCGCTGCCAACCAATGAGAACCCGGGTTGACATCTGTACCTGATGATGTCACCTGAATGCAGAATAAAGGTTGAGAATTGTGAGAGTGTTTGGAAAGCAAAACTGAAGCAGCGAGAAGGAAACATAGTTGTTGATCTCTCCTGCAGTCAGTGGCCAATGTACTGCTTTTAGTTGTGATGAATTAATTACATTTTGATAACGATTCATAGGTAATCATACTGGAGTAACATTTCCAATGCAGCACTTATTACTTGCAAAGTAGTATTTATGTTGTGTGGTGTAGCTACTTTTGTTCGGATAAAGGATTTGAATACTTCGTCCACCACTATCATTACGAGACTGAATTTTGAAGTGAATTTACATTAAGTATACATATTTTTCTTCTCACCTGTAGTGCTATTAATCAATCTAGATTGTTTTGGTGAAAGTTTCCTAATTTTGTAGGTATTGGCTGTAGTCTGCCTTTCACTTGAATATAATGGGACATATGGCACTTGGCTTGTGGTGCTCAAAGCGCAAAAATATATATATATATATATCTTATTCCAGAAATCGTGACTTGGTTACTCTAGCTACTCCACAGACCTTGTTGTGAGTTTCATGTCGGAGCTATGGTAGAAAGACAATAGTTCCTATTAAGTTTATCATGCAATATAGTCCCATTATATTGGAGAGAAGACAGACATCTCTACAGTAAATATCTCCAAAACTAAGCAAATCATACCAAAACAATCTAGACTAATAAATAACGCTCCAGGTAAGAGGAAAAAAAAATATTTTTGATTTTGGGGTGAACTGTCTCTTTAAATGAGCGTCAGATGTTTAAAAAAAGTACGATATCAATTACGGACAAGGTGATATTTGTTCTCATGTTGGGAACTGCAAAGTCAATGTCCCAAATGTGCTTCCTCCATCACATTGACACGTCTAGAGGCATCGCAGGCCGACAGACAACTCACCTATCTCCAATTCGCCGTCCTCCATCAGCATGTCAGCATTGGTCACTTCTGGAGGAGGCTGGCAAACCCTTAATTGGTAGGCTAGGAGAACAAACACAGCAGAGGAGGGCAGAGAGGACAAAGAGAGGGACATTATATGGGGTGACCGTGGTTGAGTGGAGAGCAGGGCCGCCTTTCAATCAGAGGGTCGGTGGTTTGAACCCCAGCTCCTGCTCCACTAGCCTCATGTCATTGTGTCCTTGAGCAAGACACTTAACCCCAAAAATTGCTCCCGTAGCTGCGTCTACGGTGTATAGATAGATACTGAATTGTAAGTCGCTTTGGATAAAAGCGTCTATTAAATGACCGTAATGTAATGTAATGTAATATAAAAATGTATGAGAGGAAATGTGGTCCGTAAACCTAAGCTCAAGTGAGAAGGGGAAAAAAAGACTTTCCACTCTTTAGAAACTGGCAAGAAGTCACTTTTTTACTGTGGATTTTACCTGCACTAATGCATAAGATTCCAGTTGTCTGTGCGTGTAACAGCTGCCCCGACAATGACAAATCTTTACGAAAACCAACCTGTTGTCTGTCTGTTTTATTTAATCTTGCTTGTTTCAGTTTACCTTCACTTTTTAAGAACAGATAGTCAGGCCAGCAAAGCACAAAATCAAAAACAGACCGGCTACACAGATACAGCACTGCCTTGAATCATAAAAAGGAACTGCCTTCACACCACTGAGCTGAGGGCTGTAATCAATATTACTGCATGACCATAGATCACTCACTAACAGAGGGAGAGAGAGAGAGAGAGAGAGAGAGAGAGAGAGAGAGAGAGAGAGAGTGGGAGAGGGAGAGAGAAGGGGGGGTGTACACAGACAGACACAGACAGAGGGGAGGAAAAGAGAGAGAGGGAGAAAGGGCTGAGGGCTATAAGTCAGGATGAAATTGACTATGAAAATGAGTCCTGCCAATAGTATCTGCTGCTCTCATGCATATCAAAGCCTTGTGGTCTCTGTGTGTGTGCATGTCTGAGCGTGTGCATGTTTGTGTGTGTGTGTTTGTGTGTGTGTGTGTGAGTGTGTGTGAGTGTGCAGCTATGTCCGTGCTTCTGTGCGTAAGAGGAGAGGATCACTGTGAGCAGTCATTGATCTCGCTAAGCTCCAAGACCATTTTTTTTATAGCCACTTCCCCATTCATGTCACATTGACTTTCTCAGTCTCCCGTCTATGACAACATTATCCACCACTGCATGGTCCTCATCTCTGCATGGAGGCACTGGCATCCAGAACCTTGACCCAGAGATAAATAAATAAGACGGACAATGACCTGGATAAACATCTCCAAATAGCGGATTGAAGCCTGCTTTGGCATTTCAAACCAGAACTGCACTTTCGGCAGCTGTCTCAGATGCAAACTGTGACATTCAGTTGCGTCACTGAAGGATGCGGAAGAAGACATGTTGAAACTTTGTCCCTTACTTTGACAACCTCCTGCTGAAGAAACTCTGGCAGGATTGGTGCTTTATATTCTTCCTGTATTTCTTAACAAAGAACTTAAGTCATCTCAATACTGTCAAATAGGGAGTCCCTCTCGCTCATATTGTGGTTAGCTCTCACTCTCTCCTGTCTTTCTTGTTTTCTTGTTGTATCTTCTAATAAAACAGAAGTGGCAAAACAATGCTCGGAACCACTGTCATACATGTCATCCCCTCTACCTCTTATCCATCATCCCCTGTCACTCTCTGCTGTGCATCTTCCATTAAAGCAGAAATTGAAAATAAACTTTAATCCATCAGATGGTACTGTTCCTGTGTGAGTGTGACAGCTGACAGTTAAAACCTGCCAACCAAAATTCATTAATGACAACGTGATATCTGCCTGAAAAAAAGGAAAGCCTGCTAAAAAAAACAACAACAACAACTTGACATGTTTTCACTAAAGAGCACTGAACAGAAACTTTTGAGATGAAGCGAATACAAGGTTTATGAGGGAGAGGGCGGGAGATGTATACGGCTATAAGGGGAAAAAGCATAAGACTCATTAGAAGCCATTCTGTCAAATCAACCCTTTATCCAAAAATGCTAATTTTCAGGAACTTTCTGAGGACGATGAGGAATAAAAGCATCATTTCTTGGCTGAGTAGTGAAACCCTTGCTTTAATAGTTTGATAATATTGCATTAAGATGGCTTTTAAGACATGAGGTTCATTTGCAACTATTTCCCCCCGTTATCTTTTAGTTTATCACATTATCGGATTAAACTAATGAGATTTCCACATTATTATAAACACTAGACAGTACACATATTGTAATCAAAGGACACTGCAGTATATCTAAATCTTAGACAAACTAAATAATTATAAACAGCAGAGATAACAAACAACCCTGCTCCTAAATATGATGAGTTTCTTACATGTATGCAAGTTACTGTATCACCTATGTGCAGGTGTTTTTGTTTTAAAGAAATAAATAAAAGGAAAATAATAGTAAGGGTTGAAGTTACAAGCTTTTTTTTTGACAAAAGACATCAGTTGGACAGTGTGCACATTTTAGCCATTATTTGAAATAATTGAGTTTATGCGGTCAGCACAAAAAAGGATGATGAGTCAAAGAAAAAGAAAAATGTTTTCATATGACAGTGAATGGATACAGACCAAACGGACCAAGGCCAAAGTGACTAAAGATTGATGTTTGCAGGTAGACAGGCGAAACAAGAAAAGAGACAATTGGGATTGGGGGGCTGAGGGTTTTCATCTTAAACTGCAGTTTAGAAACAAAGGGAAATCAAAGTGCACCGAAGGACCACAGCAAAAAGATTGAAATTAAATGAAAAACTGAATGGCATAGACAGTTCTGACATGAAGAAAGAGCAGCTCAGGACCAGAAACAATACAATCTCCACAACGCTGCGGAGGAAAGACTGTTTGTGTGTAAGTGTGTACAACAGCCACAAGATCTTCTAATTTTCTTGTTCTTTTCTTATTGTTTTTGACGTAAAAAACGACAGGTTTACTTTTCCTTTTGATTGATGACTTATTTGCATGAAGACAGTACCAATTAAAACAAAATGAGAGTCGTCATAATATCTAAAAGTTTATTTTTCTCAAGTTTTCCTCTTGTGGTTGAAGTCATTTAAGTATTTTATTTTAATTTAATTTTAATATAATAGCAATTTGAACTGGAGATAAACAATGGTGACAAGAAAAGGTTCATGTTCACTCAAAGGTTAAACTGAAAGATTAATTAACTTTTCAGTGAAAGTCCAGTGAAACTTTTTCTTTTTTCTTTCTTTGTTACAAACCAACTTTCTGCTACTTTCTTTCTGACAACAGAAAAGCTACTGCATAATACCAAAAAAAGAAAGTGCTTGATCCAAAGAAGTAAACGAAAAAAGATTGAACCCTCCGCTCACGAACAGTATGGTGTACCTACTGTTAAAGTGATTGATAGGCAAACATTCAGCTGTTCATTGTCTAAGCTTTTGGTCACTCAGACTTTTGCAACTGTTGTTTTCTTTGTGCAAAGCTACTTTTCCTTACAACAATAGAAACATGTATACATTGCATAAAGCAATAGTAAATTGCATTGATCGCTAATCTAAAGGATTAATTGCTATCATTTACAGTAATTGGATATACATGTAGCCGGAGTAGTGGCATTGAAATAACGTCTAAGTACACTCAAAGATGAAATCATATTGATAGAAGCTGTGAAATGTAGCCAAGATAATGAAAACTATCAATAGCACCACTGCGACTAATATATTATTAATGTGGGCAATGTGACCAAGACGTCAGCGTCAGTCGGAGAGTGAAAAGTTCCAGTGAAAGACCAAACTTCATGAGTCAGAAGAAGCAGGTCTGAGTGGAACGTAATGATGATGAAGTTGAAAAGAGTCTAACACAACAACAAACAGATCGATGCTATCACTGCAGCTGCAACTAATGATAGCATTATAGGTTTGCCGCTACCTCACGACAACAAAACCAACTGCAGAGAAAGTTAATGAAAATATAGTATTTTAACTTAACAAACTCAATCAAATGTTTCCATCGCTAGCTCTGTGAACAAAATTGATTATGTCGTTGGAGTCTCACCATGGTAGCTTAAGACAAAGAAGCCGGCTCCAGAGAAGTCAGAGTGGAATTTGATGAGGATGATGTTGGAAGTCGAGTAGACCGACTCCAAAGCTGTGTTCCCACTAAACTGTCCAATCTGAGGAGATGATTGGTCTGGACCATCCCTACAAAGAAACAAAGAGAGAGCACACACACGCATACAGAAATCTTGTGTTACAAAGGGGGTGCTCAGAGACTAAAGACCCAGAAGTGAGTGGACGTGATCTTTCTTTATAGAACAATGGGAGAGAAAAGTCAACCTAAAACACAATTCCAATAGGTTATTGCCGTCATTTCTGACAGTTAAATGGCTACTTGTGACCAGGAAATGGTTTCTCCGAGGCTACAAACAAAGATAGAGGAGACTTTACGACATTCATGAGGCAAAACCTGGTGCTGCTTCATTGACTACGAATGGAGTCGGACATTGTGTGACAAAGTGCCGGCACCCAGAGTGATTGTGCATGGCTATGGGCTCATCTTCCCTCTCCAAACAATCCAAACAACAATGTCACGAAGATCATTTAGACATAAAACCCTCACAAACTCAGATTCCACTTCACTTACAAAAGAGCAGCTCCTTTCTGTCTCTCCATGACAACACATTTCAAAGCCCAGGCTCCCTTATTCTTGCTTTGGGATGCCCAAGTTCATAAATATTGATTGAACTGTCGTCAGTTCATAAGAATAACAAATGGGAGTCCTGTTGTAGACTTGGCTTTGGTTTACCCACTAATATCGGCCTGGCATTCGTGAAAAGTTACACAATTACTACAGAAGGCAGGCAGGAAGATATCTGTCAACTGGCAGGTCAGGCTCTCTGTGCAACGTCCTGAGCATATTTCACCTTTAATGGCCGACCCACCAGCTGTCAGACTGGAACTAACCAATAGCCGGCTCATTATCAGTGATTAAAAAGTATCATCATGAAGTTAAATGGACTGATTATTTCCTGCCGTTAAGTGTTTTTGGATGAGGCCAATTATACCTGTCAGGTTACGTAAGGAATCATCCCCTGCGCCGATTCACACTGAGTAGTTCAGAGTCAGAGAGGTCTCATTCATTACTCTCCATTGATGATTATTGCTGATGCGGATACATGCTAACACGTATGAGCACATTGTGGCAACATATATAGCACAGAGAAGGCTTTAGAGTGTGAGGTAGCACAAGGTAACATCTGTGACATATATGATAACCCTTACAATGGAAACCTCCCGTAAGCCTCCCTGCATGAGGCCAATTAGCAGACTAACTGACTGTCAGGTTGGCCGGCTGTGGACCGAGAAGACCGCTGTGAAAATCACACCTTTACCGCTGACACTGTGCTCTCTACAGGGAGCCAACTTTGTGGCTGTGTGACTGAGATTGTGAGTTTTTTTTGTTCACGTTTGCGTGTGGTTGCTGTCTTTTCTTTGCCCACTATTTCCAACTGACAGCAGGGTCAGGAACACGCTGTGTGACCAATTCACGGAGTCATCTGTGGGTGGACGGCACCTGGCTCAACAGTGTTGTGGTGTGGGAGAGGCAGGCTGCATATTGCAGTTATGAGCTACATTCACACAGCAAAGGGACTAAACAAGCCTCAGCACCGACAGCTGTGGAAAACACGCTGTTGGGCTTCAGCGTATTTAAAGCGACTAAAAAGCTGTGCAGCTAAAGAGAGGCAGTTCTTCAATGTCCTGTGTGTTTGGAACCAATATGATGGTTGATGTGATTGTGTTATACAGAATCTAATAGCTGATAACTGATTAATTAAATTAAATTAAGCAAAAATGTCAAACAGTCTCTGGGTTGAGGAGGATTCTTTTATATTCTCATTATATGGTAAATGGACTTGTACTTAAAGCGCTTTTACACTACATGCCATTATCCCATTTACACCCATTCATACACTAATGGCTGGGGCTACCATGCAAGGTGCCACCTGCCAATCAGGACTATCATATGCCTAAAATGGCTAATTTGAGGGTTAAGTGTCTTGCCCAAGGACACATCAACATGGACTAGCGGAGCCGGAGATCAAACCGCCGATCCTCTGATTGAAGGACAACCCCCTCTACCACTGAGCCACAGTGTTAGTATTCTTTGGCTCTTGGATCATTGGTCGTTCAAGACAAGCGATCTAAAGATGGCATCTTGGGCTTATGTGTACTTATTTACGCATTAGCTTATTACTACCGTATTTTCCGCACTATAAGGCGCACTTAAAAGCCTTTAATTTTCTCAAAAAACGACAGTGCGCCTTGTAATCCGGAGCGCCTTATATATAGATCAATTGGTTAATTGGTTGATCCATACTGGTTGTACACGGCGCTCTGTCAAAATGTTTCAGTACGACTGGTAAACTACAAAGCCGCACCGCTTGCAGCATTACGGCTACCGTAGTCAGGGGCGTCGCCGAAGTAATAGCGGTAAACACCGGTACTGTGCTTACTCCTACTCTATTCTATGCGCCTTATAATCCGGTGCGCCCTATATATAAAAACAGTTCTAAAATAGGCCATTCATTGAAGGTGCGCCTTATAATCCCGTGCGCCTTATAGTGCGGAAAATACGGTAACTAGTAATTTGCAGTGTGCAGAGAGGAATTTCTGGTTGCATCTGTTGTTAACTGTTGATTGTGAGATTGTTTCAACTTAATGATGACAAAATGAGATGATAATGCTCCTGCAGCATGTCGTTAACTTGACAGAGGTTGGGGCCAGACATTACCGTTGGTATTATTTGCGTCTAAATTAAAACCTCCTAAAGTAAAGTTTTCCTGTAGGGAAGCTAAACTTAACTGAAGACATTGTAAGTGACCCTGATGAGATAATATATTCAGGTCGAGAATAAGGAGTTTTTAGCTTCCAGTGTTCAATTTCTTGGTGTATCGGTCTTTCTCTGGAGGAAGAAGATTATTAAAGTAGTTCTTTGATATAGTCGGTGTTGGACACTTGTGGGTCATCCAGGTACGTGTCGGGAATAGGTGCATTGTGCTGTACTTTCTAAATAGATAACAGAGTTTTTTTGTTAGAATAAGTTTAAAGAAGCTTCCTGCAGGCTGTGGAAACAGCCAAACCTGGAAATCTGGAAGTTTGACAGAGCTTACATCATGACAGACTAACAAAAGTACAAGACAGACATTTGGTCCTTCTGTGTTGGTCTAAAAATACATGGAAATGTATCAGCAGCAAACCGTGTCTCACACTGCGGTTGTTGTTTTTTTTCCCTGCCTCGTCGTGCCTCTCCATGTCTGAATGCCAGGTGACGTTTCTAAACTGTTGATGCTGCACCATGCCATCTATTTTTAGGAAACAGGCTGTAGCTATAGAGAAGGGCAGCAACATGGCAGCCATAGAAATAGATTGTATGGCCTATTTATGGTTCTGCTTCCACCGTGCACCTGCAGATAACTATGTAACAGGGAATCTAAGCACGGTTTAAACATTTTACATTGACAAAATGTCTGCTGTTGCCAATGGCTGCCCTCCCTAAGAAGAATAATTGAAGAGACAAGTCAAGGATGGGCTGGTGGGTAGAGAAAGATGTGTTGTATATTACATATAGGGCCGACTGAGACTTGAAGATATCGTAAAGAGCTGAGGGAAGGGGTAAGAGAGACTTATGGGGAAAGAGAGACGGATAAAACATGACAAGGAGGAAATCATAGTCGAGGAGCTTTATATTCAAGGAGTGATGTCTGTAGTCATAGTAACCCTTGCATGAATTTAGCCAATTAGAGGCCAGCTCTGAAGAGATGTTAAAGAGTATGACGTCCTGTGTGAGAAAGATGGTGTGTAGCAGAAGTTCTCCACATATGTGGTACAAATTAAGAGCCTACTCAACAATTTTAAGTGAAATACATTTTGATGAGGCAGGAAAAGGTGGAAACGATGGCTAAGTGATAGCTCATAGTGAGAGTGAACATTTTCAATTAAGACGTGCAGTAAAGATGTGGAAAAACAAGTATATTGGATAACTAATAAAAACTTACCAGACGGTAATGTAGTCATATATAGGCTCAGTGCTCAGTACAGTAAAATTGATGTAAATGCCGTGTCCAGGAGGAACTCTAACACTCCACACACAGTCCTGGAAGTTGGGGTATTCCTCTGGGTGACCAGGAGAGTAAATGGTTCCATTTAATGATGTGATGTTCCCACCACAGAGAGCTGTGAGACAGAATATTAACAGAAATACACTTAATAAATTACCAGCAAATTAGTATTACAATTGTGAAGCTTTAGTAATTATCTGGATGACTGAGAGAGGACACGTCTCTATCAGTCATGTAATGACCACTGGATAACACCTTAATACCTTTAATAAATTGTCATTACAGTTTTATTTCAGTTCTGCAGCACAGGTATTCCTCGGGAGTGTAGACGTTGCTCATCAGGGGTGTGATGTTATCCCGGCTGAGAGCTATGAGACGGAATATTTACAGTTTTCTAAATTAAGGGTCCTTGAATGATTGTTAGTGCTCTAAAGTCTGGCCGTAAAATAAAGAAAAAAGAATAAAAATTGGATCATTGTGCAGTTACTTGTCATAAAGTTAGAATAATATCGTTTAATGATATGATTTTATGGCTGGAAATGTATAATAGCAATGTGCCAGACACCTCTCTTATGTCCTGATTTATTCTATAATCCCTTGAAATTAAGGTTCTCTCAATAATTAAATTTACAAAGGAACATATTTAATTTTTGCACTGACTTACAAGTTGCATATGCTTGTAATTGCTTTATATGTTGTTTTGTTCCCCAATTAGCTCTCAGCATTAATTTGAATATCAACTGGTTATACTGGAGTAGAAATATCAAGGAAAATAATGTGCTTGTTTTATGGTTTTGGCAGGTATGAATAAAAACAGTATTAAACAGAGTTTAAATGGTCAGTTTGGAGTACGATAAGACTGTTTAAAGATGGAATAATGCTTTGACAGAGTCAGGAAAGCAACGATATGAAAATACATAATCAGTATTCACAACAAATACAAGAAGGGGAATTTCACATCCAGCTGTAAACCTATGGAACACAGGCTTTCTGACATCGTAATAGGTACCCTCTGTGCCTTCAGTATTACCTTCACATCGCGGTAGTGGGTGATTCCAGTTCCTGCTGATTCCATGTAAACATGTGAGTGAAGCCTCTCCGATCAGAGAATATCCGGGCAGACATTCAAACGACACCGTCATCCCTACACTGAAATCTGTGCCAATCACAATGCCGTTTCGAAAAGGCCGGGGGTCTGGGCAACTCTGGAGCTGGTAGGCTTTAGAGACAATAACTCATGTTAGTCAAGAAAAATAGTCAAATTTAAGAGACAATAAATATATCCATTTTACTACTGATTAAACAAAAGTCAGTCTGTATTATAGAAGACTAATACATAATTCCTCTGGATTAAGTTGACCTACTGCAATCTGCAGCCAAAATCACAAATAGTACTGACATATAAAATGCTGGAGAGCTACAAAAAAAATATCATCTGCCAACTTCTAGATCAAATTTAATGGCGGAAACCTTTTGAAAAGGGTATCATGCACCAGAGAAGCTCTTACGTGTTCTTTTGATGTCGCCAAATACTTTTATATTAAATCTGACAGTTTTAGTCATAGTGACTTTTCACAGCCAAAGTAACAAGAGTGACTGAAGACAGACATGTGACTGAGAAAGCTGAACATTAGTACAAATAATAGCTGTGGAAATAATACAACTGCTTGTGTTCACATTCGTTTTCCTGTTTTAAAACACGTTGGCACTGCCCCTGTCATAAGATAAAAGGTATTATTCATCAGCCACTGCAATTTGCACATTAATGGAATCAACCGTAACACATTTGGGCTATCTACAAGATTTGTCATAATAAATATAAGTCAGCTTAAAACCTTTTAAGTGTCAGATAGAATACATACAAAACTGAACTCGTCACTGAAATGAATCCAAAAAAAGGCCTGGAGATGAAATATTTTAGCAAGTGCTTTATGAGTCAAGCAACATTTTTATAGTTGTCTTCTGGAAAAAGTACATCATTTTGTTATTAGTCGCTCCTCAGAAATAAAGTAAGAAAAGTAATTAAGTCTAAACACCAAGTTTCTACGCTTCAGTCGCTGTGTTCAGCAAAGCAAAAGCAGAGTCAGACATCTGCTTTTGTTTTCTTTCCTTAGCAAACGACCAGTGTACACAAGATGTCGGAGAGGAGCTTGGAGAGATGCAACATTTACCTTGATATGTGCTGTGGAACCCTGGCTTGTTTTGTGAATAGTCACTGTGGAAGAAGAAGCTGGTCTGGTGGGTAGTGCTGAACAGAGGCTTGGGGATGACCGGACCGCTGAAGCGGTCAATGACCGAGCCCATCTCCAGCGTTCCACTGCGGATCTCTAAGTAATCGTGGATCGCTTCAGTGGAGAAGTTCAGAAACTGGAGATGGATACCTGAGAAACGTTTTGACATTTAAAGGGATTATCATAACTTGACAGAAAGGCCGACAATAAAAGCGTTTGTAGATGCTTCGCCTGCAGACACTCATCAAAGATGTGGATAAAGGCCACCAACACTGATTGAGTGCATGAGTGAGTGAGTAATTGAATAAATCAGTCAATAGAAAACACAGATGCACAAACAGGGGGATATAAAACAGACAGAGAAAACAAACGGAGAGAGAAGAACACACACTCACACCGTTTTTAAGTCAAGTTCAAAGTTGACAGTGTATCTTACCGAAGCCGACAGGTAAATTGACTGTCCATGTGCAGTCTAATCCACTGGGGTAGTTGCCGGGGAAACCAGGACTTAGAATCACTCCACTTACATCTGTCATAGACCCCCCACACTGGGCTGGAGACACACACGAACAAACACACATAATGCCGAAAGGGAGGAAAAAAAGGGAAACAGTGGTTCAGTGTTGAAAGCAACACATCACGGAGTACAGAAGACACAGAGTACTACTCCTCTTTTAAAGATGCTGCTGTTGACTGAACACGTGAGTATCTTCAGCCTGTCAGTTTGCATCATTTTGAATAACACATTGATATTCAGAGTCTTTAATAAATACCCTTCTTGAATAAATTACCATTGTGCAACTAGATGTGTGTCCAAGGCTTGTTTCCTCCAGTTTGCCTCGCAGCATGCTGATGCTTTGGCACACACACTCTCTGCATGCTTATGACAAGACTTTGACTTAACTTTGCATCAGTTTAAAAGCTTAATCATATTCTGCACAGAATACTAAATAATCAGCTCATCACAGAACAGCAAATTGATCAAACGGCTTATTTTCCAGAGAGTCAGGGATGGAAATGGAGACTCATTGCATCATTTCTGCAGCACTGAACTTTTGCACATATCTCAGTACATCCAGGCTGCATGTGTGTATGCGTGTGTGCATCTATGTTTTATAGGAGGACACCTACCAAGACATAGTGGCACAGGGTAGTTCCATCTTCTAACAGGTCCAGGCATGCAGGTGATATGGGCATTGCCCTAGAAATGCAAAAGCAACCACAATCTATTACTGTATCATTTAACAGTTGGGACATTTCCACAGATAATACATAATTGGGTTTAGAAGTGTTTTTTTATCGACTATCCAATAATCCATATTAATAGTAGTAATGCAGAGCTGTATATTAAGCGAGAGGAAGGAAAACCTCCATCAGAGCCCTATACAGTAAATTGGGCAGACCACACCAGAGGCATACATTATTCAAGAGTTGTGCAAACCACACCAGAGTTGTATGTTTAGTAAGAGCTGGGAAAACCACCCGAGAGTGGGGTTTCCTTCTGATTCATAGTTTAAATAGTTCTTGGTTTTTGCACCCAGGGGATAAAAAGAGTGAATGGTGGCACTTCAGAAAAGCTGAGCAGCATTTGATGATTTCACATACACATCTGACTTTTGTTTTGCATTAAACAACTTCAATATGTAGCGCGTGTGTGTTCTCCGTGTTTCAGAAATGGCTCTCCTCCAATTCCGTATGAATCTGTGCAGAAAGACAAACAGCTTGTATTTTTACCTGAAGAGAGTATCCTTGTTCACATGAAAACTGTACTACGTCTCCCACCATAAATCTGTCTCCTTGTCTTATTCCATAGTTTGGTGTCTGAGGCTCGGGACATGACTCCAGACCAATAGCTGATAAGAGATGTGATAGAAACATGGGTATAAAATGTTCACTCATCAGTATGTGTATATACATATTATACATAATATAGCATATGCCACAGACAAAGCTGTATTAAAAAAACAAATACGTTACCTGTATATTCCAGGTGAAAACCAGCAGCTGAGACACTAATATCCGAGCTGAAGCTGAGATAGAGGTTGTTGGATGTACTATTCAAGAGAGGGGGGATGGTCGTGCCTAAAAGCAAGGAGAGAGGAAGAGAGCAACAGAGGACCATGATCACATTTTTTTCATTTTCCAACTGAGGTTTGAAAGCAAAAGGATCTTAGTTATCTGACAGCAAAGGAAACAACAAAGGCCTCCCAAACCTACATTTTCACTTTTTTTGTTTGTGAAGTGTTCTCGAAGGAGGGAGAAGGGAAATTACTTTTATATGAGACATCTGTTTTACTTGAAACCACTTTTCAAATGTTGGCTTGACCTACTTAGCGTGGCAAGGGGAAGTACAAAGTAAAAAACGGTACTGCACTACTGAAGCAAAGCTGGCATCATGCAACAGTGTGATTCTGTCAGGGTCCCGGATGATGCACTTTAATGTAAAGGGATATTAACGTATAATCTCCTTATCAGTGAAAATGTCATTGTCTTGCTTGAAGATGCAGCCGTGGTAAAAGTGTCTTCTGATAATAACCACCTGTGGAGTTTTAACGTTTTCTCAGAGGCCAGTGAGCTTCTTTTGACTTGCATGTCGTGCTTTGCTCAGTGGCAGGTGTGTCAGCAAACTTATCAAAGTTAAAGAGACATTCCTCTGAATGAACAGTGAATTAGGCCAATGGATGTTATTGGTTGCCTGTTGTGAGGGGAATTAATTAGCAGATCTTTGAACATTGTGTGGCCCCCCTGCTGGTCGTGTTCATTTTCCAGAGAAAATCATAGTCATTACCATAATGGAAAATAAAACTAAATATTTTGACTCAATAATAAATGATGATGAATAATTAACTGCATGAATTTAACCATTACAGTTATTTTGGGGATATATGACAATATTAATTAGCAGTTGTATCTCCCTGCATGTATTTACTCATTATGACTTTATATATGGAAATACAGTCCTTTCATTTCATTGCCAACAATATAATCTCTTATCCAGTTTGCCATACATATGTCAGGCCTTTCCATAGATTATTCAACACAAGTAGTAGATAATCACACTCGGCTTCCCTAAAAGCAGTAGTATCCCCAGGAGATGCTGACTCCCCCCTTGGACGGCTGCTTGAATTACACGGGTGAATGAATCAAGAGGAACGGAACACATGTTTTGGTTGAATAGGAGTTGCTAGAGCACAGGGACTTCCATTGTATATTTGGACTGGACAGTTATTTTTTCGATAAGAAAAGATGAGGAGATAATTATAGTGTTCATCTGCATGCATGAGAGAAATATACAACACAAATTTTTACATAAGACAAAAAAAATGAAACTTGCAATTACGGATAATAATTTGTATACGATTGTTTTATTGTTGGAAATCAGTGAATATCAATCACACCATAATCACCATGAGTTGCTTGCTCTTCTTATTAAAGTTAACCTAAAGGTGTGGCTAATGACACTGTGCAGTACATTTTGGGAGATTTAAGAAATGTGAATAATACCAAAAAAATAACAATATGTTTTTGGTGTTCGACACCTCATGTCATAGTTGCTCAGGGAATGTCTATTTCCAGTAGAGAATTAGAGTGTAAGAGGATCAATTAGCTATGCGGCAAAAAATGTTCATATGTCTTGAAAGGAATTGCAGATAAACAAACAGGTGTCATTGGATGTGTTCTTCTGCTCCCGCTGGGGGACTCAGAATGGGATCAGTTTAGCTTGAATTGCACTCTTAGCAGGGGGCCACATGGCCAGCATCTTGTATTCCTCAAAACATCATGACAACATGCACTTTTCTTCTTTGAATGTTCTCATGATGTAAGCTACGTTTACTGTGATCAGGTTACAGACAACGGAGTTCTTCTTCTTCCCTACATTTTGTTATGTAGAGTATATAAAAAGATTGTTTTTTTAAAAATCAATTTCTCCCTACATACTCAAATTTGTGAGAGGCCTGTCTTGACGAAGAATGTTGAATGTTGTTCAGCAGTTTCTTCTCAGTTACTCCAAATTAACGATTGCAACCAATTCTAATTCTAATCAATTATAAACTGTACGATTTACCGTATTTCTAGTTGGAAATAACTATTTGATCTAATAGTTATAATAATATAATAGTCCCCTACTGGTCATTTTTCCATATTGCTATTTGGCAAGAGTGGCCATGAAACAGTATGTGTAACTTTCTGAGTAACGCTTTTAAAAAATACAGAAACAATTGTTTACCAGAGTAGCTGCCCAGTCTCGGTGCGTGGTTGTCAGCACCATCGTAAAAATCCAAAGAGTCCCAGTTATGCTCAGTGGCAAAACTCACAACTTGTATCTGGAGAGACGGATAAAGAGGTAGAGGGAGACAAAATTTGTAATAAACAAAATCATATAAAAATGTAATTCAACTGCATCTGATATTCCCGGTCAATTTCCTTCTATGAACAAATTTCAAAAAGGAAGTAAAACACATGTTTGTCAATCTGTCAAGCAACATAAACAGAGACGTGAGACAAGGCTTTACTTGTAATGCTGTGACGTGTCTGTCAAATATGTGTGACTGACTCCGTTTTCTGTCAGAGGCATCTTTGCCTTTGTATTTGTCCGTGAGAGCAGTTTAGCTTACACACATTCAGGCATTATCTCTCACGATTAGATCCTATCTAGGTAGCTCCGGATGGTCCCTCTCTCACAAACTATCCATCCATTCATCCTTCCAATAATATCTTATCTTCCTTTACGTCCTGCCTGCTCAGCTTTTAAGCCAATGATACATAGGTCAGCCAGAAAGCAGTGTGTGACAGGTGCTACCTGTATTCCAGCCCCCTCTGGAACGGAGACCTTCCACACGCAGTTCTGGTTGTTGTCGTAGGGCTCTGGATATCCAGGCGATAGGATGGTTCCACGTCGAGAGGTCAACGCACCCCCACAGGGAACTGGGAGAGAACAGAAAGGAGAGGCAGAGGTTAAAACAACACTTTGTCTGCAAGTAAGAGAAAAAGTCTGTTGTACCATCTCTTGCTCTGCAGAGGAGAAGACCAAAGGGCCTGAGGCCTGGGTGACAGCTTTGGCATAATTAGGGTTATGATCTGGCAACATTGAAAGGTTATCTACATTTGAATTGTCTGTAAATGTTTTAAAGCAGGATTCCATTGTATGGCTGGTAATGCATCTTACAACGTTCCTGTCTTTCCTGACTATTTCTTTGGATTCATATTTACCTATGCATGTAGGCAGGGTGTCATTCCATTGTGCCAGGTTGTCAGGGACACTCTCACACCGTATGGCAGTGGAGCCATGCAGGACATAACCAGGGTTGCACTCGAACTGGACCAACGAGCCAACTGCAAAGTCATTACCCAGCCGCTTCCCAAAGCGCGGCTCAGGGACTGAACTGCACTGGGTCGAGCTGGTCCTCGGTACAGCTGCAGAAATAATGAAGACGCCACAAGCGTTTATTAAAAAAAAACAACAACATAGAAATGCCAAACATTATTAAATCTCAGGGTGCCTTTTCTAGTTAAATAATATACAGTATATATATATATATATATATATATACATATATATATATATATATATATATATATATATATATATATATATATATATATATATATATACACACACATATATATATATATGTGTATATATATATATATATATATATATATATATATATATATATATATATATATATATGTGTGTGTATATATATATATATATATATATATATATATATATATATATATATATATATATATACACACACACACATATATATATATATATATATATATACACACACATATATATATATATATATACGTATATATATATACGTATGTATATATATATATATATATACGTATATATATATATACGTATATATATATAAAAATACAAAAAGAAACATATACATGGGACTACAGATGAAACATAGTCTCTTGGCTAACTCATTTACAGGAATGTGCACTGTCCCTAACCAAATAAACCAATAAATAAATAAGAATACAAGACTGTTTTGTGAAACCCTAATATATGTAATTTACTTGAAAATGGCTCCCAATAACAATAATAATAAATAAAATAACTACTATGGCTACTTGTGATCGGCTGACCTTGGTAGACAAAGTGAAATCCTTTAGCAGTTTCTGGTCCAACTGTGGTAAACTTGATTGTGATCTGGTTTCCCGTACTCAGAGGTAGAGACTCACCTGGGGAGACAGAGTCAAAGAGAGACAAGATCAGAAGGAAGGAAATGGTTAAATGGTAAATAGTTTGTCCATCTGTCCATCCATCTATCTAACCAGCCGTCGATCCTTACCAGAGTGGGACCCCGAGAGAGAAGACAGGAGCGTGTTTTGTTGAGTTGGTCCATCGTAGATTTCCACCACATCATTTAGAGATGTCTGGAACAACACAAACTGTCCAAAGAGGACTGGGGAAAAAGTGGGAGAAAAAAAACAGATAACGAGATGAGTTAACCACACTTCAATGGTGGCAAATTATTATTCCATGCCGCTGTCTGTGCCTGACCTTCCAATGATAAAATTAACCTGTAAAACCTAATTTAAATTGTATTAAGCTGCAGTGTCAACCTCTATTTGAAGCCAACTATTGGCAGAAAATTACATATCAGGACACTTAATAGTCAAAACATCACCTTATGATCATCATGCGCCAGTACCCCCCCCACCCCCACCCCACACACATACACACACACACACACACACACACACACACACACACACACACACACACACACACACACACACACGTACACTCCAAGTCAACTGGCTAGGGTGTATCAGTGTTTTCAGTGAGTGCGAAATGTTGGCAAAAACTATGTCAGTAGGGAAAGATATTTTTCTTTCTGTCTTCTCTACAGTATTACAAGCAGGTAGAGTGTAAGAAAGGCATATGTGGTAACTGTCAAACGTATGTCCCTAAACCCATGTTTTACTCTGTTTCAGTATGATGGAAGGTAAAAAGACTGCTGCAGTGGCCATGAACCATGACTTAAGCATGGATTTTACAGTGCAGCTGCAGTGGCAGGTAGCAGCAGAGGGTCCACTGGAAGCCTGAAGCCCCATATCTAGTACAACTATTTCTGTCATGGTTGTCCACTGTGTCATCAAAATAATTATAAGTTGCCTTAAAGGAATAATTCAACCACCAAAAAGACCATTTCTATATCATCTACTCATCTGGTGTTACCTTAAATTCTTGAAGAAAATTGTTTTTCTGAACAAAGAATCAAAATGCGGAGAACATTTTTGATGAATTGAAGTAAAACATTTGCTATGAAACAATATAGTGGAGTAATCTCTACCTGAGCAGAGAATGAAGTGTGTTGTAATGCAAGCTTTTCTGTGCTTTGTCTAAATAGATGGGCCGACAATGCGCACATTTTAGTGCATGTGAGTCTCTCTGTTGTGCCCCACTGGCTAGCTATTCTCATACAGTGGTTACCGCTGATAGACTGTATATAATAGGTCCCGACTGAAGCCGTTGCCGCAGAGGCAAAGCATTCTTTAAGAATTCAAGGTAACAAGGGGTGAGTAATTGTTAAATAAATTAATATTTTGGAGGTCAAGTATTCCTTGAAGATGCAAATCTGTATGTGTACTTGTCGAAATAAAAACATGTTTGCCTGCAGCACATGGAAAAACTGTCTTTTTGGATAGATTACATTTATTTCAGCCTCAATGAAGCCAGTTTACTGATTATACACACACACACACACACACACACACACACACACACACACACACTCACACACACACACACACACACACACACACACCCATCACTTTTCCATCTCACCCTCTCTCTTTGGCGCCAAAGGCTGAGGTGTAAAGGATTGAATGTGAACATTGCCAAGGATATTTGGCTATAAGAAGGTCATTGGTCACTTTGAACAAGGCTGTTTCTCTCTGTGGAGTTCTTTCAAAGCATGATCCACATTTTGATTAAACATTGCTCTGACTCACTAAAGAAACCTTGTCTGCTTACATATAAAACCCCATTTTGTGGGAAAATAGTGAAGCAAAACAGTGGATTATCAATTGCCATTGAAAAATATCCCTGCAGCGGTGACTAGGAATCTGACAATAAGACAGAATTGTCAAGAAAGACCAAGATGAATCCAACCTCTTGTACTTGTATCTTACAGCCACACCATGGTCGTACATGAAGATGTGTATAAGGCAATGCTGTTGAGTGGTCATAAAAATTACAAGATTCTGCCTGTCAGCAGAAATACGTAAAAGCACCCAGCGTATAGATTTTAAAGAAACTAGAGTGATTAAGGTTTCCGTCTTGCCTCGCTGTCATATTGACAGGCTGCAAGGCAGGTGGAGGAGTGCACAGCTGAAACCGTTTCAAAACGGCACAGATTTCGGGCAGGAGGACACACATGAATCAACATTCACACACAGCCTCAGAGAGCATTAACACACACCAGGAATAGCTTACAAGCTGTTAAAATATCACAGTGGATTTTTACTCATGCTGAGATAACAAGAAAGAACAACATATATACATACTAACACACAAAGACGCACACCAACAAAGCCACACACACACACACACACACACACACACACACACACAGATAAGTGATCACAGCAGTGCCGTCCCACACTGTGTTAACCACAGGGCTTGTTGGTAGGGAAATCCCCCTGCTGCACACCTGGTAGATCTGTTCAGTCATCCAGGGTGTAGCGTTCTCCAAAAAAGTTTAAGTCAATCCACTGGACTTGTAATCAAATGATTGAAATGTTTCACTGATCACTTGAAAGGCTTCAGTGTCAGCTCTTGACATCAAATAGAGAAAACCTGGGCATCGATCCCTGTGGAGCTGCCATGCCTCCTGATGAGCTGCCCGAGTGGGTGTCCTCAGCCACATCCTCATTCAACAGGAGGTAATGCCAACGGTTTTCCCCACCTGGTCTCAAAACTAAAGGAGACATTTGTACGGAAGGAGGACCATCATTAACCGTTCAGCTCAGTGGTTTGTTTCCTATTTCTCTGATCATCAAAGTGTCAAAACTGCAACCTTGCGCCTGTAACCTTCAACTCCTGTTGAGTTCACAAATTATAGACATCTTATTTTTTTTGGGAGAATGACAGCTGCGTAAAAAAAAGCACAACGTAACAAAACAACCCCTGTGTCTCGCTCTGCGTGGGAGGTTCAGGGAGGCTGTCCGAGTGTCTTAAACAATATGTAGGTGAACCAAATGTTAACTGACAGTCCAAAAGCTGCTACGCAAATATAATGAGACAGCAACCATCAACAGCCTCGGGGAAAGCCGCTATTTATTCATAACACCACGGGGCATAATTGGACATCATATCCACCAATTACTGATTGTTTGTAAAAGCTCAAGACAGGCCCAATCTGTCGTTCTAATAATCAGTCAACCAATAATTGAGATGCCAACATGTTAATGGAGATATGAGACACAAATGTAAATGTGTTTCATGAAAATGATATGATATTGATACTTTGACAACACAATCCCAACTTCATGTCAGTTTTCTAGCTTAATCTGGAGCTTTCAACGGTATCTGCTGAAGACAGTGTCAAACTACTTCCATGTTCTCCACTTTACAAGTGCTATGTAATCATCACAGCTACTGAGCTTGCCATCAACCAATCCATCTCCATGACACCTGAGCAAATTATAAATTGCTCATGAAGACATGGGATATAGTTAAAAGCTCCAGAAAAAAGCTAGTAAGAGGCTCTTGAGTTGGGATGGTCTCGTCAAACTACTATTTCCAAGCAAGGTCAAGAATGAACTTCAACACTTAACTTGACAGTAGCTCTGTCGACATTCAATTATCAAGCAAACTTTTGAAATGTTTGGAGCAAATCAACTTTACTGCAGTGCAATTTGGTCAGAGGGCTGTAATCTGTCAGTAAACAGAGTAAAAGAAGCAGAAGTTGCCAACCTGAAACAACAAGTCGCCTTGGCCATCTAACTAACCCAGGCGTGCTACAAAATGGAGAGAAGTATTGAGGAATTTGTTTCAATTGAGCAAGTTTATATTGTTCCTTCATTTCAGCTAATATTGTCCATTTTTCATATTGTCTGGAGACAAAGACAAGCATTCACACGTTATAGTAATATCCTGGAAGATGCAGACAGGACAAACAGCTGATCAGTTATGTGAGTTAAATGTTCACTACATCTGAATTTATTAAGCAAAGGTGTTTCCATATCCGTGTTCATACAGCTTTTCTAATGCAATGCTTCACAATGTTTGAATACATTTTAAACTAAACCCTCTATTTTTTAAAGACATTTAATTAACAAAACTAATAATATGTTATTGACATTAAATGTCCCAACAGACTGATCTATGATTTTTTAACAAATTACTTCTTGACAGCATCCTTTCCAACCATGGTCATGACCAGAGGGGCCTTCATTTCCTCTAATGCCCTCATATTCTCAACACAGCCTTACTTAATGTGAAGAATCCTCTACAATATTCATATCTTTATTATGCCCCATTTATGTCTGGCTTAAGGACCTCCGATTAAACGCAGCAAGATTAAAAACAGCCTCATCTTCAAATGTCACTTCAATGAGGAAACCCTGACCTGCAATCAAATAAATGGCCAGCGAGCATCCTTTGATCTTGTGTAATAACTCTACTAGTTTGTCAGTGGTTTAAAAACCACAAAGATGTCCTTCGGGAAGCTTCTCCATTGAAAATCAAAAAGTTTTAATGCGACTTTGTTTCACTGAGTGAAAGAACAATAGACATAACATGTCAACGAAAATTGTGATCACAGGCTTCGTTCTCGACTGTTGTCTCTTCACTTACACTTCAGAGCGTTATACACATGCATTTGATTTTTTTTTTTAACAATAAAGAATACATTACATTAATATTTCCTGCTTTTTTATTGTAGTTTTTACTCTAGCAAACCCAATAGATTCATACAGGTACTGAATGCAATTCTGTAAAATATTCTTAGATGATATTCACAAATACAAGATCTGGTTGAATGCAATGGCATGTGTACACTGTTTTATGTGTCTGTGGATGAACTTACCAAACTCTCTAGGTACAGATATAGAGTAGACACAGCTCTGTCCAGACGTATAGTTTCTGGGGAAGTTTGGAGATAAAACAGTCCCTTCCGTTCCTGTAGAACGGCTTCCGCAGGGAGCTGGAGACAGAACATACACATATAGCTCATATAGTATACAGCAATATATAATATATATAAAGCTGTGTCTGCGGGTCTGTGTTTTAGTGTGTGTTACCTTGACAACTAGGCAATGCCCTGTTCCATCCAGGTCTGCCGTCATCTCCCATACTGCAGGTTAGGGTAGAATAGCCCTAGAGAAAAAAACAACTTTTTACTGTAGAAAAACAACCCACTAACCTGACTATTAACCAACCAACCAACCTCTTATCCACACAAACCAATCAACCAATCATCCACAAACCAGGGGTGTATGAAAATATGAACACACTTCAGTTTAGTGATATTATGTTTTGTGAAACGCAGTTTTCCTAAATTACAATTGAAAAAAATTGCAATGTATCGCCTCGCATACAGTATTGCAGTAATCTTAACATGCTGAATCGTATTGTTTTGCCAGATTCTTGCCCATAGACAGCCCGACCAGACACCAATCAAACAACCACACATCTAACCAGCAAACTGACAAGCCATCAATCCGACCAAACAAACAAACAATCAACCAACCATTCATCCGTCCATCCAGCCACTCTTTATTTGTACCTGCAAAACATATCCAGCCTCACAATAGAAGGTGACAGTGGAGCCAAGCTTATAATCGGATCCCAGCCTGGTCCCATTCAAAACAACACCTGGGTCGAAACATGATTCCCTCAGCTTGGCTGGACAGAGAGAAATAGAACGGGTGAGTAAGTGGGAGAGAGGATGAGGCAAAGAAAAAGCGACAGGCACACATAAATAATAAGTCAAATTAATAATAACTACTTCCCTAGCAATAATCTAATGAGGCAGGCACTACGTTGGCCTTTAAAACAGTCGGTTTGACTTAGCTGCCTTTGCCAGAGATGGAGCAAGTACGATAACTTCATCCCCCGACTTTTGTATGCAACATCAACCTAGTAAATTATGGCTTTGGCCCCCTTCCTTAAAGATTAACGGCCACCCTGCATCAACTCAAAGACTTAATTCCTGAGTCCACATGAAGCCAATGTTGATTCTTTTGAGCAAGTGAATCAAACTCACCCCCTGAGAGACTATTTCAACAAACACTAATTCAACAGGGACTTTATGGTGAGAACAATCACTTTTTTTCATCTTAAAATCAGCATGACGCATACTGTCACCATTGTGAGGGATTTAACTGCATAAACATTTGTATTGAGTGATTTGGGGTAGTGCAGTAGTCTCTTTGTTCAATGTGAAAATTAAATATTTCTAAACACATTCGGGAGACATCTGAGACACTTTACCGTGCTTAGGAAAAACAGATATGACAGGAAACAGCCCATGATGTAATTACATATTAGAATAATTTTTCAAGTGACAGTTACAAAGTGGCTATAAAAACACTCCCAATTTTTACACAGCAACACATCTTAACTGGCTAATACGTACATATATAACTCCAGTCCAACTGCATAATAACATTAACATAACAATAACATTCAGGACACGTATTAAGTGTGGACAAGAGAAAGGGATGTTGTTTTACTAGGGAGATACGAGAGTTTTTGTGTGAGGTATCACATGCAGAAGGTAGGATTGATAGGCACAAAATTACCTCTTCACGAGTTGTTGTTTATGCTAGGACTTTATTTAACTAATCCCATCATGAAAAGAAAAAAATAAAGCTTTAATTAAAATGTGCCTCCTCCATGCTAAGCGTCTCATAGATTTGTAATGGAAAAATATAAGGGGACCTCACTTTGGCCCTTGGCTCAGTTAAATGTCTGAGGCCCTTGATTTGGGAACGTTCAGCAAAGGCTGAGGAAAGGGGCAATGAACATGAATGGCTGGCCATGAACAGGAAGGAAAAAAGTTACCCTTTACCTAATTATTTATATACTCATTTATTTATTCATTTTTTAAATTGTATTTATTTTGCTTTTTTGTGTAATGTATTTTTTTTTATTCCATTATTAATTTATTTCAGTAAAGTTGTTTGTCATCTTTTGTACTGTCTTCTAACGTTGAAAACTGATCTCACATCATCATAAAAATAGATACAGGTGTTGAGACGAATAACAGGTTACATTTAGTCCAAGACACAAGCTGTTAGATACTGACTGACTGAATTGGTAATTGTGAATATATTGGAGATGGGTTTACTTATGATACTGATAAGAAATGTGTCTGTGCTGTTAAAAAGTCTCCCTCTATTGGAAAGGATTCTGAAACAAACCTGTATCTGCCAGAGAATACAAAATCTGTGTTTTGGGCTGTTTTCCTCTTGTGCCTTTTGAAGCTATCCCAGCACTAAGCGCAGTATATAAGGATGGTGGAACTATTGGGAAAATATATTACCTTTATATTCCAGGTGAAAGCCAGTGTAAGAAACAGACCCATCACTGCGGAATGCTAAATGCATCGTATTCGAACTGCTCTCTATCCGCTCTGGGAGTTTGCTGTCTTGGAAGCTACCAATCAGAGGACTGTTGCTATCCGGACCATCGTAGATGTACAGGAAGTCATAGTTTGGCTCAATGTTGAAACTAGAGATAGATTAAGAAAGAGACACAGATAGGGACAAGAGATCGGGTCAAGAAAGAAAGAGTTAACGCTGACATTTTAGGATTGAGTTTTCATGAGAAACCTGGTTATTTTTTTGAGAAAGAAAGCATGTGCAGAAATTTTTAAAACGTTGAATGTAAGAAATACAAATTTCCAATTTTAGAAAAACAGTGTCATGCTCCCAAATGGTTCTCAAGTGCACATAACAGTAACAACAGAAGTTGCCATTAGTTTTAAAGTTAAAGCATTATGTACGTTGAAAAATAAATAAAAGAAGCTTGGTAGTTACAAACCCTTTATCAAATGACTTTGAGTTTAAAATTAATATAATAATCTAAAATGTACAAGAAATGCATTCATTGTTGCAATATGATGAATCCTAGTAACTTTGTGAGTAACTTCCTCTCAATCATCAAAAAGTCAAAATGTCCACCTCGTGTTGAGCAAACCTACCGTGTAAAAAATAAATGTTTTACTGTAAAAAATGTATGTGGACTGCAATTGTTAGGTAATAAAAAAGGTTACCCAATGAAAGCCAGTGATAGGACGTAATCAGAGTTGACAGCAATGAGCCAATCACAGTCCTTGGAATGAGGGTAGGGATGTGGGTAGTTAGGAGAAAGTATAAATCCACTGGAGCCAGTCAGGTTTCCTCCACATGGAGCTATAACGAGAACACAAGCAAAGGTACACATTTATTCTAATAAAGTCTTAAAATAACCCAACTTAGTGCTGTAATAGAATGAATTAATAACAAAATGGAACAGATAGAACAGAGTTCAACCCAGATGATAAGTCAGTCTTACATCCCTTGAATAAAAAGTTTTGGAATACTATTAAGGTAAACAATAAATGGATTAGGTACTCAGATATGGGCAACGGTTAAAGTGATAGATCTCCTTCCATCAATTGTAATGGAGTGAGACCTCTGCTCGCAGGAGGCCGCGGACCTCTCGCTCTTTCGTTGTTGTTTGAGCAACGAAGTCACGCTAAGAAAAATCAGCTGGATCCGGCTTACAATGAAAAAGTATTTATAATTCACAAATGCTAAAAAGACAATTACAAACTGAATTACACTGTCGACAGTAAGGAATCGCGAAACCGAGTTCAAACACTCTCCCCCCCTAACCGGCCAACAAACGCCAGTTTACAGTAAAGAAGATCGCCAAGAACTGATTAGCGTCTCTCCGAACAATGTTTTTATACCCAAAAGTCAACGGTTTACATTCAAAATCTAGTTGCAACTTCAGTGGCTGGCTAAAATGCAATTGTCTCCTCCTGGCCTCAGACCATGCTCTCCATTGGTCCATAAGATGATCCTGGTAATGTCCGTTGGTCCACCTCCTCGTAAAAGCTCCGTCCATCCGACCCCCGCTTGACCACCGTCCTGTCTCCCGCGGCGCCGATTCACCTCCGACCCATCACATCTCCATATATGGTCATGAAAAACTCTGAAACTCTCGCCCTTCCTCTCCTTGCCCTCTCTCTACTCTAAACAGTCAACTACTATACTTCTAGTCTAATACATTCAATTGATTAAGATTGTGTGGTTTAACACTTTTGTAAGTAATATATGTTACACTTATACTATCCTTTACAAGTGAATATACTGTAAACCTATTCTACATTTCATAAGTGAATATTTTGTGAACATATGATATTTTATACTTTCTTTAGGTGTGCTTTAAATCAAACTATTGTACTTCTAAACTTAAATTCCTCACACAATGAGGGAGCATGGTGGGCAGCAAAAGGAAAAAGGCCTGACAACAATTAACCTAAGATATATACTATGCAGGAAACCCAATGGACTCAGAGACTGAAACAAGTCAACACAGAATATATGACAGAAAAATTGCAAATGAAAATGGACATTTTTCTACAAAGATGAACTCCAGTTATGTTGTACTTGACCGTCTAAATGTTGTGAACAGTACTTGAAAAATGGGGAAAAAAATAAATGAAAGAAAGGCTCTCTGTCAAGGACTGTTTCAGAGTGTTTTATGTTGCATGATATTGAAATTGTTTTTAAAGGAAAGTCTTGAAATACCATAACATTTGCACCCATGCAGGATGAAAAGATAAAATCGGATTCACTCAATATCATTTTCATTGTTTTTAGTGAATTGCAGTTATACAATTTTTAAGCAGCAGTATGGAAAGAGGTTGGCATGATAATGGAATAGTATCGCACTGTAAGTATACATAGCAAGTTCAGATTACTAAACACTATCTTCTTTACACAGCCCTCCAATAAGTCATTCACAGACGTGTCCTTGAGCAAGGTACTGAGCCCTAAACAACTGCAGTTGTGTATGCAGCACATCTATTGTATGTCCCTATAAATATATGGAAGCTGGACTTTTCACCTATGCAGACAGGCGGGCTGGGCTGCCAGTAGTATCTGTTATCCACTTGTATACAGGTGATTTTGTCGTCCCCCTGGAGCTCGTATCCTGGGTCGCACTGAAAGGACACCGAATCCCCCGGCTCACGGCCATCTCCACTACGACTGCCATTCATTGGTACGCCTGGGTCCCTGCAGGCTGTAGCTACTGAGCCTGGACAGAGAGAGACAGGGAGGGGACAGAGAGGGGACAGGGAGAAAGAAGAGCGAATGGAGGAGAAAGGGGAAGGGAAATTGTAAAAGTCTTGTGTCAAACTGGATAATATCCATGCCTAAACACTAATGTGTTAACTCAGTGCATAAAATCTATACTAATTTAAGTAACAGTTTGCTGCCCTGTATTGTAAAATACCTGTTAAAATAATTTGTGGCTGGTCCAATAAAGTTTTGAAGGAAAAAATTATGTACATTGAAATTAAAAAAAAAAAACGTTAGAAGTATTGGTCCCTTTTTGGCACCAATACGTTTACATTAAAGACATACAGTATGTAAAGTAAAATGATACAGGGATCTTTAACAACAGCAGTGGGTAAACTCACAACTTTTCTCATTTAAATAATGTTTAGTACATCAGTTCTGCACATCACGGTACTTACTTGAGAACTGAATAGCGAATCCTGACTTGCTGATGTAAAAGTCAGTCTCAAACTGAACAGTGACGGTGTTCAGTGTGGAGTGGATTCTCTCGGGTAGCAGAGACCCACTGAGCTCTGACAAAGACATTTCATTCTCAGGTGGTCCGTCCCAAATCTTCAGCATGTCGTGGCTGGCTTCCGTGTCAAAGGCCAATAACTGAAGACTGTAGTTTGCATGAAACAACAACAAAAAAATGTGAACAATATAAACATTATTTCTTTATGAAATTAGAAAAAAACTCCAAACTTTTACAACTTCACAACAGTCATCCTTGTGTAAGGCTTACAAAGAGACTATTATAATAACTTTTTTTTATATTTACATTTTTGTTGTTGTTGGTGATTTAATATAACGTATATAAACCTGAGTGAGATCATTTTCATCTGAATATTTATATAATAAATACATTAAAAACATTATTTTTCAATTCCACATTTTTACAACCGAAGAGGGCACTAAAATTGTTGACATTGTTATTTTAACTTGACTCCTGTGAAGGTTTTGGGTGGTCCACATTACCTCACAATGTTTCCTGAGTCCACCTCGATGGTCCAGGTGCAGCGCAGATTATTGTCATAAGGAAAAGGGTACCCAGGGGAAAGAATCCTCCCTGAAGACTCGCCTTTAAAACGACCACCGCACTCCGCTACGGGAACCACACACAGGTAAGAGACGTCAAAGACTGTTAACATGTACCGACATAGAAATGTCCCTGCATTGTATCTCTATCTGTCAGATTTGCACAATTATGACAACGTTACAAATGTCAATTCAGCAAAACCATCAAGGATTGTGTATGTGTGTTTTTAAGTGTGTACGTGATGTATGACAAGTCGACCAGCTATCTGTCTGTGGCAATTGTTTATCAAGGCAATCCGATCCACTAGGTGAACCTCAGTAGCCACTGAGCGGTGATTAAACGATCACCACGGAGGCGAATGGATTAAAAAAGAAGCTAACTCTCCTTATCTGTGTCCCTCTGTCTTTCTCACGCACAGAGAGAGGAAGAGACAAAGTGCTGATCCTGCATTCATCCCTAAAGAAACCACCACACATTATATAACAGAAAACAATTCCCGTTTCTCTCTTTGTCTCTTTCCTTTATATATTTTCACAATCTTCATCCCCTCTCAGCTTCCCCTCCCTCCCCATGTTCCTCCTCCCTCAGGCTCCCCTCCCTCCGTCACTGGAATACATTATCTCGAGTATTAGGAGCAATATCAAGAGTTGGGATGGGAAAAAAAACAGAGAGGAGAATGGGAGAAAGAGAGTTAAAAAAAGGAGACAACCAAGGGGAGAAAAGAAGGAAACACTACAAGTAATAATAAGAAGCAATATAATATTAAGACTGGAGGTTAGCTGAGGTCACGGTGTGTCGCTACTAAAATATAAAGTCAGAGAATATCAGCCAGTAGTTTTATGAGTCTTTCATTATTGATAGTGAGAAGGAGAGAGACTTATTAGGCTGAATCCAAAATCAGAAAGTTCACAGGCAGCAATGAAGAAAGAAAGGTCCTTAAAACACTGGGCATGCTGGCATGCTTATGCTCCCATCTGGGGCACTTTTGCTGCAGCCATTTTGTGTGTCAATCTGTGCAAGCTTAGCGTTTGTTTGGGTTTAATTAGAGAATGTAATCATTCAACCAAATACCTACTGGGAAGGAGGGTCTCCAAATAAGCTTCAAGTAGCCTACTAAACAAATCAAAGCACTTTAGGCATCACAGTCATTCAACCTTTATTTTAACTCAAAACAAAACAAAAAAATCATAGGCACCAATAAACCTAAATAAAACATTCAGATGAAAATGGAGATGAAAATAATACAAAATGATGAAAAACCATAAGAATATATGAAGCAATTAAAATGTAAAGCAAGCAAATCAGCTAAAACAAGAACAGCTGGAAGTGAAAAAGAAATTGAAAATTTAAATTGCCCTAAGGATAAAAATGAAATACACTTTAGATGGTTCTGCATGTTAGTCAAGGTTGCAGGTGCAGAATGGGAAAAACTGGATTTTACAAGCTCAGTTAAAACAGCCGACATCTGCAACCTTATCCAGACATTTTAGCGTGTTTGACAAGTTTACATGTCGGCGATATGCCAACATACTGATGAATGTGTGAGTGTGTAGGTGTGTGAGTTCTGAAGCCCTGATAATACCTAGCCAGTAAAAGACCATTATTGACTTGTTGACATCAATATTCAGAGCTGTGGTTTCTATTTTCCCATCAGTTTGAAGCCATGAATGAGAGTGAATTAGAAATGCAATGATTTTATAATGGAATATTAAGTAATGGGTTGATACACAAAGAGTATTTGCGTCCCAGTAGGTTTAATCATTTACACATAATGGCCGGTCATTTGATACTGTGGTCTGTAGCAAAACCATTTCAATTGAAATGTGTTTATGATACAATTTTAACAAACAGGTTTGTCAGTAAGCTATCAATAGAATAAATACGGGTTAAAACAAGCAAAAAAAAAAAGAAGTTATACAAAGAGGTTGGATCTGTGTGCGTTTGTACGTGTGTGTGTGTGTGTGAGCAGGTTTGAGTCTCCAAGGACAGACAGCAAATCCCCCACTGCAGGGAAGAAGATGGGTCAAATGGGCAGAGGGAGTGCCGTCTCCTCTGTCCTAAACAAATGGGCTTTTCATTGAGACTTTAAAACTGCAGCAGTGTGTGATCTCATGGGAAAATCAAGAAGGCAATTCCACAGGAAATCGGCCACCACCAGCATTTTCCATATTATTAAATGAAGGTCCTGTGAGCAGAGACTTTGCATAAAGCAGCAAGGAAACTGTTCTGTATATGTAGAGCAAGAGACAATGCTTCCTGCTGCTTAAAAAGCGTGAGTTCTGGGTAAATTAAATAATTCAGCTTGATGCCGCAGTTCAATTATAGTGGAAAAACTCTCAATAGTGAAGAACAGATTAATTGTGTTGATATATATATATATATATATATATATATATGTATATATATATATATATATATATATATATATATATATATATATATATATATATATATATATATATATATCCTGCTCTTGTTTTTTGCGTAACATAATCTTTGTTTCAAATTGCCAAATACCTTTAACAGGCTATGGGTAACTATGCAACTATTCATCAAAAACATGGATTAATGTCTGTTGATAGCAGCGGTATGGACCACACATCATATATCACAAAATACAGCAATATCAGTGAAAGCAAAAGCAAATATCAACCCACGTCACCTCTCCCTCTCAAGCTTATACCAAAGTGTTATTCAAGGTCCATCCCATAATTGTGTGTGTGTGTGCGTGTGTGTGTGTGTGTGTGTCTGTGTGTGTATGTGTGTGTGTGCCTTTGTGTGTCTGTATACATCGGATATTTTCAATGAACTTCTTTTCAACGTGCGAAAGGCTACAAATAGCGAGAGACTTACCGATACAAGACGGCAGAGGGTTATCCCAGGCTCTCCTTTCGCCTGTCATGCACTTCAAGGTGGAAGCCCCGTGCAGAGTGTATCCGGGCTCACATCTGTATGTGATGCTGCTCCCGGAGAAATGGCCTTGGTCATTGACCTTGAAGCCAAACTGGGGCACGCCTGGGTCCTCACAATGAGACAACTCAAAACCTAGAAGGAGAACAAGATAGAGAAAGATCCATACAGTGTGTACTAAAAGAAAAAAAGAATATAAGGGGCATCTGAGACCCGCAAGAGAAGACAGAAGTAGTGTTGTTTAGAATAATATTCCCTTAATATTCTCTCAAGTGTTCTGTTTATGAACTTCATGATATCACAGATCCTGTTAAGCTCTCATCCAGATGTAATAATAAAACGGGAAACAAATACACGAGACATAACAATATCAGGAGCGATACTGGAGCATATACACCTTATCCAATTTAATGTTGTTTTTCACAGTCTGTCTAAGCTCAGTTTCCATGGTAATATTCAAAATATTCTGTTTATTCATGTGCTCAATTTTGGAGAGGGGGATATGAAGAGATATATAAATAGCTTATCCTTATAAGACCCTAACCAGGATTTGATCTGCGGTATTACCTGAAAGACGAGGTGCGTCAGGATTTGAGTTATCTTCTGGAAGACTGCAGTAGGTGCATGTCTAATCCTTTTAAAAATGGCCATTTACCAAGCTGTTCTTTTTCGTTTTGCAATCTGAACACACTGCCATCATCCTGACATCTAGTTTATAGTTGCCCATCTGAAATTGTTCTATATGTTATACATGTATAAGAAAATAAACCGTCATGCATTATTCATTGTATCACACCTCAGAGTTTTATTGAATTCCAGCCGTCATAACTATAAACATAGTGAGGCATTCAGCAGGTTTTCATAGCTGCAAACAAAAGCAAAGCTCTCCTGTTTGCATTACAAACTAACTTCTATCTGCATGAGAAAGTTGAGGTGTAAAGGAGTAAGAAAGTAACGCTCCACCTCTCAAAGTGCAGTGTATGTCATCCTGCATGACTCCATTTAAACAATTATATTTTCTAATTCTAACTGTTCATCAAAGAGGGCACTGCCAGACGTATATATGTGCTTTGTTAAACAGCAGACTCACCTTTAACACAACATCCTACGGCTGAAATCAGAGCTCTCTTGAATATCTGTCAAACTGCTACCTGAAGAGTCAAACTAACCACTCCCAGCATGCGTTTGTGTCGCTATTGTGCCAGCTAGCTGTGCTGTGTATGCAGCTATGTTTGAAATTCAAACTAATTTGTGTAATTATTATTTTATACCACACAGTATATTCAGACCACACATGTTCAGGTTTTGATGTGCCTGTATACAGTTTTTCACTGATTATCTGTGAGCACTTACTGGAGTAGACCAGTTTGAATCCCTCCCCTGTACTTTCTGCATCACTGTAAAATTCCAGCCACAGATGGTTTGAAGTGGAGATCAGCGTCAGGCCCAACATAGACGATCCTGTGAATGCTCCAAGAACGTGGGCTGTGGTGTCTTTACCATCATAAATCTGCAATAATAACAGCACAACGTCTTTGAGATGCAAATAAAACACAATAACCTACCAAAGATGGTCAAGTGTAGTTTTCAATAGCAAGAGTGTTTTTATCATCACTGCTGGCCAGTAGACTGACAGAGGAATAGCCAAATGTGTGTTTACCTTTAGCATATCTCCTTGGGCAAGATGAAAGGTTCTAGCAGAGATGTTGATGCCTTTCCCAGCTTGCACCTAGAGTAAACATGACATCCAAATTAGATTTATTGACCAAATAGAAAAGTGCACTCAGTAAAGTGAAGGTGTTCTCCAGGTCAGTCTCCCTATTTCCTCCCAAACAAAGTAAATAGAAAAATTAAAAAAAAATAAAAATAAAACAGGGATTAATTCATCTCGTATCGTGCCTAACTTTAGTGGATGACTCGTTCAAAATGAGACCTATTCTATGGATGTCAGTTTTTGAGCCACAACAAAGGCCAACATGTGACCTGCAACAGACTAGGTAAGGTTTGTTTGTTGCCTAGCAATTTGCCAGAAATCGGCCTTTTGCTACTTAGGCAGTTGTTGTTTACTTTAGTCCCCTACCTACCGGTTAAAAGGAGTAAGGAGTAAGGAGTCAGCAGTCAGTGACTAGGTAAAACAGTCAATAAAATAGGTTTTTCAAAAATTGTGAATCACCACAACCATGAAGAGTCTTTAAGCATACAGTAATAAATGAGCTCAGAAAATATAAGGTTGATGTTGACAGTAGTATGTGAGATTAGCCACAGACAGACGGACAGATACACACACCCATGCACACAAACGACCATACACATGATCTCCCCACAGAGATAATAATGTAGACAACATGTACCCACACACATTTGGAGATAATTCTCAGAATGATTTTGTGGCGGAGTCTCTCATTAGGATGTACAGATTAGTTACCTGGATGCTGTAGATGCACTCGTGGTTGTTGTCATAGTTCATTGGATAGTTTGGAGAGAGAAGGATCCCTTCATTGTTTATAACGGAAGAACCACACTCCGCTGATGATAAATTGCAGAAAGAAGAGCATTAAAAAAGATTAATGTATAGATGTTTTGATGGGAAATGAGATTAACATTACCTTTTGTTATGTCACAAAAAAGTGGCCCACATTTAAAACTTTCAATTGAAACAAAATCTCCCTTTTCCTAGCTTTTTTTTTCTTTCTTCTTTCTAAAACCGTTTGGTCCTACAGTCTCAACGCTTTAGTCCAAAGTGTGAGCTGTTACAGAGAACACAGGCTGACCTTAGAGTGAAAAGATTGTTTCATCTTACAGAAGATGATGATTCTTTTTCCTATAAATGGACGAATATGTCTACGTGTGCTTGTGTGTGCGTGCAATTTAACAACCTTTTTAAACAGCTGTATTGTCAGTCGTCTACTTCCATTGAGGAGAATGGGCAGGCAGTAAAATTGAGAAACTAATTTACCTTAAGATACTCGCTCTCAGCACTTCTCACATGTGCCCCCTATCTACCGTATCTATGTCCCTTTCCTCTCTTTTTCCCTCCCTTCCTCCCCCTCTCTGTGTCTCTACTGGTGAAATAGTCATATTACAGCAGTCATATCGTCAATAAATCACGCTGCTACAGTTTCCATTTAGAAAATTACCTCTACACCCTCTCCCTCTTCAAGTCCCTCACTCTTGCTCTTTCTCTCTGTTCCCTCTCTATGAATAGTGGCTCCTTTACCCTCCTCTACTTCAATCAACTTTCCTCTTCTGCTTCTCACTAGTTTCCTCTTCTCCTCTCCCTCCTCTTCATTTTTCCTGTGCCATGCTAAATAGAAGATTTAATTTAATTGAAGAGAAGTCACCTCTTTAGTACTTCTCCAACTTCCTTCTGGATAGCTCTTTATGAAATCAATATGTCTGACTCACTAGTGGGGTAAAGAAAGCCTCAGGTAAAACCACTAACAGGAGCCACCAAAGCATTACTTTAAACCTGCAAAGTGCATCCCTTACTTTATAAAAAACAGAAAAGCAAAGGCAAACACAGAGCACAATGCAAGAGTTTGCAGTGCTAAGATATTAGGACATGGCATATTATAGGTCTAATCGTCTCTTTCCTCCTCACTTTGTGATGTGCTCCACATCATGCAGCGATGCAACACATCACACAGGCACTAAATATAGCAATACATCATAGAACACCGGCACGCAACACCGCTCCCAACTCTTTGCATTATCAGTCCTCGCACGTTGATGACAAAGAGCCTAAAATGTAAACACCGCAAACAACATGCAACGCTGAAGATAAGATCTTCGTTTAAAATATTCCCACCTGCAATCCAACATTTAAAAGTTATAATCTATAACTAGAAAGGGATTGTCAAGTCTTTCTGCACCTGCGTAGCTCCACAGTTCCTCACAGTGTTGTTGAAAACTATCCTCTGAACAGTGGAGGGTGGTGACATGTTACATTTACTCTGTTACAACTCATTTTTTAAAACAATTGTACTAAGAGTAGTTATTTTACAGAATATGTTTCAGATTAATCACAATACAATATATGTACTTCTACTCTGCTACATTAGGTTAATTCTGTTATACATCTTGCTAATTTAACTGATATACTAATATAAATAATCGTTATATTCAGCTGAGAACGCACACGCAGGACAAAGATTGTCCTACAGTGAGAGACAATGCATTTGCATGTGTCTCCTTCAGAAGAGACACATTCAGACCCTGGTTGCATTTCAAGTGACAAGGAACAACAGTGATATTCATTTTGTTGTTGTTTTTATTGGAATTTATTGGAATTTTCTCTGTGTTAACTAAAACCTGACAGTTACAGATGTGTGCTGTCAGAAGACTTAGTGACTCATGTGTGGCGTGTATGCATGTGAGAGTCCAAATCTAAAATTTATATTGCATGTTTTTAAAACCTAAATTATTTCACTTACTTTGCCTTTTGGCTCTTTTCTTATTGCTCCTGTCTCTGTTCATTGTGAATTAGTGATTCAACTCACGATATACACAAGTGTTCCACCCAAAGTAAAACCTTTTTTAACTCTAATGGATACATCTTCACTGCAGTTTGTGTTGCCTCGAGTGTACGGTTCATGGAGAGGTTCTTCATTCTCCCATTTGTATGCATGCACACTGCATCTGATTTTTATTTCATGTTTTTGTTTGCTACTTGTAACACTCAACAGTAGATGGCGGACTACTTGAGTTACTTAATTATGGATTGGGGTTCAATGTGGCACAGAAACCTACTGTACAGCCAACTGAGCACTGGGCTGTAACATGAGCCCTACTATGTTCTGCCCCATCTGTCAATTTCACTTCTGTTTATTCAACACGTTTGGAAAGATATCCAAGAACACGATTAATCCTAAAAGGTTCCAGTGTTGAATAAAAAATTCGGAGTCATATTTCTGATAAAGTCCTTGATTATGAAACTCATATTTCAAAGGGGTGACACAGGATTGTGAACAGGCCAAAACTCTCTGCCCACTGATCACTTACCCACCGACATTTATTGTTCATCCAGTCATTACAATTTGGCTTTTACAGAGTGAAAAAGTCCTATTCAGATTAGTGTCTGTTTTGTTCACTGTATTTGAAAACATTTTTGGAAAATTATTTTAAAAGGAATATTAGAAAAATCAAGGACAGGCGTACACTAAACTTACTTTTCTAAATTTACTTCCAAAAGAAAACTAGACATGCTCTCTTTCTCTTTCAGCCACTTGCTTTACCTTTGTCTGTGTTGCGCAATCTCCTTCACTATCTTGTAAAAGCAAAATTGGTCTTGTGCATTTGCTGGCTTTTAAACTGAAGCTGCAAAGGTTCTTAAAAGTGAAAGCAGTGGACAAAGATTTCTGTGTGAGCAAAGAACCTCACGGCATAAGCAGCAGCTCAATGGCTTTCTGGTCACTGTAGGCCAATGCTCTGATAAAGGATTCAAATCTCATGTGTCTTTGTTTGTGATACAGGAGAAAACTGAGAGGGACTGATAACAACTGAGGGCAAACTGAACATTATTTCACTATCAGTAATTGTGGGTAAGACATTTAGTAAGATTAAAGATAAACATGGATTTTTAATGCTTTAAACAGGTGCACTTTCAGATTGTAAATTACATGTGAACCACTTGCAATTAGCAGTGCTTGGTGGCTACAAATTTGACTGTAAATTCTAAATATGAAATTTCTTTTTAAAAACACTTTTTTTCGCAGCTAAACAGTCAAAATCCTCAATGAATGCATTCTTTTACCACTAAGTACAGGAGGTTAGATAATATCAAAATAAAATCAGGAGTAAAATTATTACGTACCGACACATCTTGGTAGAGGTGAGCTCCACATTCTCCGCCCTCCTCCCAGACAGATTACCTCGGGCGACCCCTCCAGGCGGTATCCCATATTGCAGGAAAAAGACAAAGTGTCTCCAATCCCGAAGCTGTAGCCATTTCTCCTGCCAAACCGAGGCATCCCAGGGTCCTCACATGGCTCCAAAGTGTATTCTGCAAAAAATAGATTGAAACTGAATACATAACGCATCCATGAATAACCATGAAACACACTCTACACTCTGAAATCTGCCCTTTCTGTGCTTCTGGCTAAAAACCAGGGCTGGATAGTAAAATTATCTAGGCTGATTTATCTTCTCTAACAGTAGAATTAAATTTGCTATAACTAATGATGGGCTATACCAGTGAATCAAAATATATTTAAACCATGTACTTTATTTAGTGATTTTTTTTGGCATCACTCAATTTTGCTGAGTCTTGCATAAGTACCTTAAGAGTAAATGGGAAGTGATGAGACTGTACGGTAAATTAGAGTGCCCTCTTCTAATGATGTCAAATCAACATATCAATAATCATCACTCATAAAGTCCAGAAACATCTACCCCAATATCTGAAATAAAACTAAACAATGTTATCATCAAATGTTAAGTGAAACAAACAAACGCCACATGGCCATAATCTCTCTCTCTCTCTCTCTCTCTCTCTCTCTCTCTCTCTCTCTCTCTCTCTCTCTCTCTCTCTCTCTCTCTCTGTGAATATGACTTTTCAAAAATTCAACAACTCTTGCAAAAAATAAACTACTCTTGAAAATGCAGTCCATTAAAATGTAATCTTCACGTTTAGAGTTATGTACACTTGTGAATAATTAGTCAAAAAGTGGTGTGTCTGAGTTGACTCCACTGTGTCCTGAAATGCACTTGCTGATTTTGTGTTTAGCATGGTACAGCAGGAGATTTATTGTCAACAGGCAGAGACGGAGGATGTGATGTGTATTTCAGAGTGAGTGTGCTGCCGGAGGACACAGCATGTTGAGCATGTTGAGTTTGGCAAGCCACATCTCTGGTGACACCTCCCATGTGTTACATTGTGAGTATCAAGTTATGCCATCTGGGAGGCAAGAGAAAGTCCCTCAGTGTAGCCTCGGATTCAAGTATCATTTATTCTAGAGTCAATGAGAGAGCGCTGAAAGGGCAGTTAGGCAAACGATCTTGATTTAGAAAGGGCAGTTGCAGCCTCGTACTTTGTCTTAATTCTGCTCCTTAAGTCTTTCCTATATTTTGAAGTAGCACAATGGGTTGCCAAAGCACTTTGTACACATTCTTGGCTGTGAGGAATCCATCTCCATATCTTTTCTTCTTATTGTGTTGTTTAATGGTGGATTACATTCAGCTTAATGTTGGGTAACCTCTCTCCTCCGTTCAGCTCTTTTTTTTTTCTTTCTTTAGCTATTCCCAAGGTTTTATGGGTAGTCGTCGAGGCCAGTGGTGTGTGAGAGTGAGAGCTAAACATTCGCTTAAGACGGCAACAGTTTTATGTTGGGGGGGGGGCGCAACTGTGCCATGTAGGGATATGGGACACTGTTCTCAAGTGGCACATGAGGACAAGACAAATTTCTGTTAAGTCAAGAAAAACGAAAGCAGGACTCCCTGAAAAGCCCTATTGATACCACAAACTATAGGCCTATTTCTAAACTGCCTTTCATAGCTAAAGTTTTTGAAGTTTTAGAAGCTTGGATGTGCATTGTATTCTTGACAATTTTCAGTCATAGCTGCTGTTGGTTCCACTCCGTTGAAATAGCTCTTGTCAAAATCTCCAAAGACATCTTGATGCATGGTAATGCAGGAGCTTAGTTATGCTGGATCGCAGTGCAGCTTTTGAGACTATTGACTTATGTGGGCAGTGGGAGGATATGTGCGAGTCAGACCTGCAGACCTGTTTCGCCAAGTGTTTCCATTTCATACTATCATTTGTACCTTTGAAAAGTTTCTCCACACTATATTTTCGAAAGGGGGGAAACATTACTTCAAGTTGGATTCTAAGACTGGGTCCAGGTACTCTTTAAAGGTATATTGTGCCACAATTATGCGGATGTAACTTGCTTCACACAAAATGAAATGGTACAATGACAAACTGTGACGACTTTCTTGACGTCCAAAATGTTTCGTAAAGAAGTTCTTGCAACTCTTCTTCTATTACTTCACTGTTTTGCATTCAGCATGGTATGAATTTGAACTGTCTAACAGATACAATATTACTTGTTCCGGTATGAAAAGACTACATTCAGGGTAAATTTAATCTAGACCTTTTGGTGTATAAAGTTACAATATGACTTAAGGCAAGTGAATTACCAGAGAAAGTTATGTTGAAGCCCTCATATGAAATCGAAAAGTCAGAAATGAATCGTAGCTGGGCTTTGAAGTTGCCATAGAGACCAGCATTGATGTTGCTAGGCAACTCGTTGCCTGTCAGGCGAGCCAGTGGTTGCACGAAACTTCCGTTCTCAGTAACCAAGAGGTAGTCATGTTGGTCCTCCAGATGAAAAGAGCTGAACTGAAACTGGACACCTGTTAGAGACACACACACACACACACACACACACACACACACACACACACACACACACACACACACACACAGACGAGTAGAAAGACAGGGAGAGCATCTTTAGAAGTTTGTCGATTCGCATCAATATACCCATAATTATATTACAGTATAAATGTACACAGTGAACAACGTTTGCACTGACAACATAACGGAAATACATAAAACATTTATTATCAACCAACTTCTCACCATACTGTACATGCACTAACTACTGTATGTCCATAAATATAAATATGAATGTAAATATGCTATGAGCCATACATAAATATGAAGAATACAATGCATATCAAGTTTGTGATTGCCATATAGCACCACTGTGAGAGCTGCTGCTGCTGTCTTTCACTGTGCCTCTCTCTATTAGGGAGTGTCGATCTGTGTGTCTCTTGCCTTTCCCGTGGCTGACTTCAACGGTCCAGGTACAGTTGAGAGATGAAGGGTAGCTGTCCGGATAGCCGGGACTAAGGATGGTTCCCCAGGGACCTCTAACATCCCCGCCACATAAAGCTGGATAGATTGAGAGAGAGAGAGAGAGAGATATAGAGTGGGGGAGAGAGCAAGAGATAGAGAGAGAGAGAGAGACAGAGAGAGAGAGAGAGAGAGAGAGAGAGAGAGAGATGGGACAGAGGCAGAGAGAAGGTTAGCATCAGATTGTTGATAGCTAAAACAGATAATGTTTCCCTGTGGACCTTTAATACAACTTCTATCGTACACACACACACACACACACACACACACACACACACACACACACACACACACACACACACACACACACACACACACGCGCTACAAGAGAGGGAAAGGTAGACAGAGATACAAAGAGAATGAGAGACATCCTCTAAAACTTGTTGGTTGAAAAGGTCTGCATGCCCTGACAGTTGTGGATTATTTGCGGTTTATGTAGTGTAATGTCCCTGAAACTAACCAACCCCTGATGATAATTAAATGCATATGTGATTCTAGTCATTCCTCATATATGTTGACTGTGCATAATAATCTTGAGAGATGAACAAGCAATATGCTTATTTTTCTGTTTAAAGAAACAGTATCAGTTGTATTGTGTGGGTCTGAATCATGGAAACATTTTTTTTGTTGTTTCAATTTGCTGGAGGGTGCTCTTCAATAAGTAGGTATACACTGTAGGTGCCAACACTGTGTAAATAAATAGTTGTATGTTCTAAATGATAGCACTGGCCTCTAGCAGAGCAAAACGTAACACTTCAGCTTCTCTGCTTAGCCATAATTAGCTCAAGCTTCAAGATCTGTACTTCTCATTTAGTACCTTTCACATGGTAGTGACTTACCTAGACTCCCAGTGTGTCCTCATGACTGCATTACTGAGCATGATCAAACCTGATAGACCATATTTCAGTGCCAGTTTGTAATAAATATTTGGAGTTTTAATTTCCGTCTGATTTTCAGCATTAATTGCAATTACAGGTTCTGCATAAAACAACCAACTCAAATTAATTTAAAATAAATTCAGTGGATATATTGAGAGACAAGGAATGTGAGAAAAACTAAGTAACTGCAGTAGTAGAAGCTACTGACTAAATTGCAAAGTTCTTTGTTATATTACAAACAACCATCTGGGCAAGTGTGGGAGAACTGAAACAGATTTGCAAGATTGTGCAAGGAAGAAAACTGAGACATGAACTAAAACAATCCCAAGAAAACCACTGCTTGAATATAATTTAAGCTAGTTTTCCACAACATTAATGCTGTGAAATAGCTGCATCTTGTGCAAGAACTGTAAAATATCTTTTGTTTCTGAATGTTTTTTCCCCCTGTTAATACCATTTGATTTCAAGTGATTTGAAACAGTGATATTCAAAGCAGTGAAGCAGTGCAACTGTTTCTTAAAGACTACTTAAAACATTTTCAACCGATCAGTGCGGCCTCAGGATGACCCTGCAGGTTCTGCACGTGGTTCAGCCGTGTACATTGTTATGCAGTAAGAGACCTGTGCTCACACAGAGATGCTCAGGGTTGAGACCAGGTCCTCGGAAAAGCAGGGAAATTGCTCATTCTATGCATACTAATGCATGCATGTGTTGCAAGGTGCTTCATTTCGGCTCGCTCCACTTGGTTCATCTTATAGTTGGCCGACTGGCCTGTCATTTCCTCTTACAATAAACTCATAAAATGCCATAACATTACCTCAAAAGTGCAACGATGGCAGAGCAGCTAGGAGAAGGTCAAACCAGAAAGTTCTGCTGAAGTTTCCTTGAGCAGGTCAATTAATCAGTTCAGTGGGAGCTGAGAACCACCAACACAGAGCTGCATCTCAGACTACAATCTGTTTACACCCAAAGGTGAGCACTGCCACAACAACATAAAACAGGCAAGCCAGACACTGAAAATGTGTTCAAAACCACAACAGAGCATCAGTATCTTCCCCCTCAACCACCACCGTTTATACGACATCAGCATCCCTGAAAACAAGGGTGAGGAGTCACAATATATCCAACCGATGCATAGATGCAAGCGGGCTCACGCTCACGCGCACGCACACGCAGGCACGCACACACGCACGCACGCACACACACACGCACACACACACACACACACACACACACACACACACACATATCGCTATTAATTATTTATACTTTTCTGCCAGGAAGCTCCAAATGTTGAATGCTGAGTTATATGAGAGATTTGAAACTCTGCATCACATCTCTATCTCTGCCAGTTTCTTTCTCTCTATCTCATTCTCTCAATCTTTCTTTAAGATCTCATTTATTGCTTCTTCTCCACCTCAGTCTGTTAGTAGGTCCTACTATCCCTTCTCTGTTTCATGTGGATGAAGCTAGGTTGAGTGATTCCACTAAAACATCAATCTTTGGATTTCAAGAAAGGTTGACCGAGTAATTTGAATCATACTTTGATTAATTGAAATCCACATCATTTCTTAAGGGAATCCTCTGGCTTTGAGAAAATCTGATATATTTTGGTCATTCTTTCAATATGAATATTACATGAACGAGTTTAGTTCAAAATCTAGTAATCTTTCTGTTTGGCTAATGTGATATTCTTGCCATTGTGTCATTCATTTTATATTCTACATCAGGAGTATTCAATTAACATTCCAAAAGGTCCAGATTGAGAAAATCTCCTCGGGCAAAGGTCCGGAACATTACAATAATATCTAACTTGCACTATTTAGTGCCATATATATATATATATATATATATATATATATATATATATTTATATATATATATATATATTCAAGAAGCCTAGTAGCCAACTCTCTGTGTAGCCAACAACTGTCAAATCAAATAGAGAAAGTACACATCAACTATATTTTAACAATTATTATTCTCAGTTTTCAAATTTAAGTGGATGGATTATAAATAATACATGGAAATACATAAATAAATGTTCTTCTCATTTCAAGTAAAATAAGGGCTGGATTAAAGAATAACTGACAACAGAAAGCTTTTGAAAAATGTGCATCTTAACAGCAGACCACCTCAAGGTGTCGGACATTCTGATGTAGCATTTCAAAATTAAAGCTCTTCAAAATCGCATGCATGAGATAACTTCAAATCACATTCATGAGACAATTTGTCTAACTCCAGATGGGATTTTAGAGGAAATGGTGGATAGTTACAAAAATCATTTCACCTCAGGTTAAAATGAAGTAATTCATTTTAGAAAAATGTATTTCACTGAATTGCCCTGCAGCTTTAAATGCAATTCATTCAGGTGTGAAGTGATGTCAAAAAACAAAAGCCACGGTATTATATTTTTCTCATCTTCTAACAAGATAAATGTGTGTGCATGGACTTTATCTGTGGTTATTAAACTACTTGTTTCAGCTCTATTATCTCTTTTAACATCATAGTTGGTCAATTAATTCATGTGTTAGGATTTTGATCATATTGGGCTCTTAGGTTTATTTTTTTGGTCTTCATTTCAGATGTGAGTGGGTAAGTTCGCTCAAAAGAGTTGTGCTTTGTCTCGTAGTGGTGCTTCACATTACCGCGTTTAATAATTGACACGTCGCTGAACATATGAGACACACTAGTTTTAAACTGTCCGTGGGAAGAAATAACCTATACGAGTCTGTTCATTATTGTTTACAGACTCTGGTCTCTCTGGTCTCTCTGACCACTTCTCTCTCTCTCTCTTTGGAGAACGTCATGTGAAATAACTTCTCTGACTCACGTAATAATTCTCTTACTCCTCGTTCTCTTTCCTCGTCTCCCCCGTGTGTGTGCATCTCAGTCGAGTCAGGAAACTTGTCAGAATACTCATATTTGATTGGCTGAGCTACATCACGTGATGTGATTTACGCCACTGAACAAGTGCCGTAAAGGCTGGAAAAGCTGCGCCGGTTAAAATAAAAGCGCTCCATCAAAATGTAATAATTCTCAATTATCTATCGGTTTTAGGTCCTGGGTCCGGATACAACGGCGTCTGGGTCCGGATCCGGACCGCAGTCCGCCTATTAGTGACCTCTGTTCTACATCAAAGGAAGGAATGCTGCTTATTTCCTAATACACAGTAAAAACATAATTTGATTTCCGCAACACTTTCCAGAGCTGAGTCAGCTTTCAATGCTGCCATTCATCGTTGACCCGTCAATCATCACACTAGACCATTTCTTTGCAACCACAGCAGCAAATAGTACCTATATTTGCGTGTTTACTGTTGAAACATGGTCTGATGGCATTCAGCCTGCATATTACAGGCAGCATGTTTGATGTTTGTATGCTCAAACTGCCTCCTTGGAGGAAACCACTGCCGGTCCAGGGAACTGTGCAATTCAAATGTGGTTAACAAGCGAATGAGCCAACAAGCCGAACCAAGCAAGCCGCTACAAAACTGATGCAGCAGTGCCGCATCTCTCTTTCCTCCCTCCTCCATGATTGGAGTGAGAGAGAGAGATCCCCTCCTCCCCTCAGCTACTCTTGTGCCCCCTCTCACTCCTTGATTTGGGAGAGAAGAGAGAGGAGGTGACAGCCAACACAGGCTCTCGTCAACCTTACCTCAAACCTTCCTGTGTTCACGTTTCACAGGGGAGAGGAGGTGACAGGAGACACATGGCACAAGCACACGGACACACACACACACACACAGACACACACACACACACGCACACACACACACACACACACACACACACACACACACACACACACACACACACACACACACACACACACACACCTACAGCCACACACACATACTGTACATGCCCACAGATCTCTAATCTTCTCCTGAAATCATCCCCTATCAGCCACAGCAGCCTTCACTGCAAATTGCCCCGGCGTGTGTGTGTGTGTGTGTGTGTGTGTGTATGTGTGTGTGTGTGTGTGTGCGTGATTAAACCAGTGGTTTTGTCGCAGAACAACATGTTCTGTGTGACTCAGCTCCCTATATAGAGATGGTGGGCTCCACTTCTGAGCTCTTTCACACTCCTCAGTTTCTTTGAGTCTCGTTTTTTAATGGAACAAATAGATCATCTATTTTGTTTTAAAATTTGTTTTGGTCAACTCTCTTAAAATGTCTTATCTTTCATCTTTAAAAAACACTTAGAAATGCATTATTTAGGAAGAGTGAAAGTCATTTTTGAGAACCAGCTATTTCATTTTGAAGCATCATTCTTTTGTACTGTAAATATTATAAGCAAGACTGCAGTCAAGATGTGGCCATGCCATGTCAGTATGTGCTCCCACACTTAACACTGTGCATACTATCTCTACACCAACATCTAGATTAAACGTAGATTGTGTTGGATTTCATATATTGGGGGTAAAGATAGTGATCTAATGTATGTCAAAAAAAGTCAAAGACTTTAAAGTTAAGTTATGGGGTTTTTACATCTGACAATAGATGACACAGAGGTAATAGAGAGTAATTTCGGGTGTCAGATTACTGTGAGATATCAACACACATTATCTGAAAGAGCCGTCATATTTAATACTTTGGGGGCTATGTTATGTTAATTTGACTATGTCAATTCGAACACGTCATTACCAAATTAAACAGGCCTTCTCATAAAGGTTGGTTATAGGAGTGTTTTCCCAAGTTTTTGTTTAAACATAATATTTGATAAGTGCTACAAAAAAATCAGGTATAATGTAGAGCAAGGAAAACCTGTGAACTACTGTACATGATATACATTTATTATGTATTTGTCTGAGTGGCTATTTAATTGGTATTTACCGTCACATGTAGGTAACTGGTGGCTCCACCAGTGGTTCTTCTCACATACTAGTGGCTCCTCGTGGCTGAGTCTGTAGCCAGAATCACAACCAAATGATACTGTAGACCCGATGGAGAAATCCTGCCCATACCGAATCCCATTGACGGGGATACCAGGGTCCAGGCATGAGTAGCTGTCCACTGTAACGCCTGAAAAAAAAAGAAGATTAGATGTCTACATGGTATGTATGTGCATAAAGACTAGACTTGCATCAGCAGTTTTGCTGATCTGCATAATCTAAAACTCACAGATGGCTTGAATCTCCACATGAAGCACCATGCTGTGCAATCAAGGTGGTTTGCTCATCACAGTTGATGACCTGCATGTCAGGCCAGCTTGTGAATCTGTGTCTGGTGGGCTACTAGTGTAAGGTTGTGTCCTGACATCATGCAAAACACCTAATGTTATGTATAAAGTGCATGTTATCTATAAAGTGCATGTTGTTCATTCTGTACACATGACATCTATTGCAATTCTGTCCATCCTGGGAGAGGGATCCCTCCTCTGTTGCTCTCCATCAGGTCTCTTCCTCTTTTTTCCCCATTAAAGGGTTTTTTGGGGGAGTTTTTCCTGTTCCGATGTGAGGGTTCCAGGACAGAGGATGTCGTACAGATTGTAAAGCCCTCTGAGGCAAATTTTGGAATTTGTGATTTTGGGCTATACAAAAATAAATTGAATTGAATTGAATTGAATTGAATGTGTATTGTTGTGATCTGCAGAAGGCATAGACAATATTTCATAGACAGCTTTGTATCTATGAAGGCATGTCCACATGTCTATATGCATAAATATACTGTATCCTCTGACTTACTTTCATATATTATTTTGAAGCCAGCATTTGATCGGCTGTTATCGGTGGTAAACAGTAGATACAGAAAGTTGCTGCTGCTGAACAGGAACTGGGGCACCTGGGTACCATTAAAGGAGCCAACCAGAGGAGACAGGAGGTTTGGCCCATCATGGATCTCCAAAAAGTCATAACCCAGCTCTGTCTGGAACCTGTGAGACAACAACATCAGAATATCACAATGCTGATAATCATTTTTCTTTTTTTAAAGAGACACTGGAATAAACACCTTCATATGTAAATTCAAACAGTTAGGACAACCCAAGACTGGGTAAAAAGTTTAGGCTTATGTTCTTCACTCACTAAAGATGGATCTCTTTGATGCATTAATTGAAAGGGTAACTTCAGTCATTTTTTATCCCGGACTCTATTTTGCCATGTCTTTGTGTCTAAGTGACTCAATTTATGTCCATTTATGTCAGATTGTTATTATAAGTGTCTGACAACAATGGAACAAGGACCCCTCAGAGAAATAAATTAGTTTTCTTACCTTTTGATTTCTGTTATTGTGTCAAGTGACTTATTGGAAGGCAACGATGGAAACGTGAGTGAGAGTTGGAGAAAGAAGTGTCATTGAACACCGGTGTTGTCAGAGTATGTTTTTGTATTGGAGTAAAGACAGCATAGCTTAGTGTTATCTAAAAGATTCTAAGTGTCATGGCGGAACATTTAGCTAATTTTGACAATGTGGATGCAATGCGACATTTCACAACGAGTCTAAGTAAAACGTTGAACTTTTTACCTCTGTCTTCTGAGTCCTTTGTACTGCAATTGGGTCCATACACCACCCGTTACAGTACAATCTGGCCAGACATGGACGCAGCAGGACCACCCTCACCACAGAATCAGTTTGAGAGGATTGAGAACGCGCTCATGCAACATCAGCAGAGAATGGAGGAGGCTGATGCATACGCCAGACGAGCTGCAGAGGCCAACGCCAACGCCTTTGCAGCCCTCTCCGCCCAGTTGCAACAGCAAATGTCCACTCGCCCTCCTGCAGTTCCAGTCCCCACACCGGAACCTCCTGCTCCAGCTCTGCCACAGCCCAGGATGATCTCCGAGCCCCGAGTGGGAACCCCTGAGCGATATGATGGAAATCCTGAACTCTGCGGTTCATTCCTGACCTCCTGCTCCTTACTCTTTAGCCTGCAGCCATACACGTTCGCCACCGAGGAAGCCAGGGTGGCGTACGTAATCAGCAACCTGACCGGCAGAGCCCTCCTCTGGGGAACAGCAGAGTGGGAGAGGCGGACTTCCGCCTGTGCATCATTCCAGGCCTTCTCTGAGGAACTACGCAAGGTGTTCGGGTTGGGCGCTTCCGGATCTGATGCCGCCCGTGATCTGCTCTCCCTGCGCCAAGGGAACCAGTCAGTGGCTGACTTCTCCATTGACTTCCGGACCAGGGCCCGTCGGAGCGACTGGAACACTGCGGCTCTGCGCGATGCTTTTCTGCATGGTCTGGCAGACTACATCAAGGATGAACTGGTTTCCTATCCTCTACCTTCCACACTTGATAAACTCATTGAACTTACTGTCCGGCTGACCTCCGCATCCAGGCCCGGAGAAGGGAGAGGAGACAGAACACTCATGGTTGTCTCGACCCAGCCCGCTGCCCGTTAAAGAAACAGGGCTCACCAGTGAGTGAGGAAGTCCTGGTGAGTCACACGGCAGCAAAGTCTTCCTCCTCAAGCTTACGCCCCCTATTCCAAGTCAAGCTCCTCCTTCCTGGTGGTGCACACACCCTGCCCACCTTTATAGACTCTGGTGCAGATGCCAACATTATGGCCGAGAGCTTAGCCATACAACTGGGACTTAAGAGGGTTCCGCTTGACACTCCAATTCCTGCCAAAGCCCTTGATGGCCATCTTCTGGGGACTGTCACTCACCAGACTTCTCCTGTCCACTTGCTACTTTCCGGTAACCACCATGAGACCATCCGGTTTCACCTCCTGTCATCTTCCAACATTCCACTGATCCTAGGCTACCCTTGGCTCCGTCGACACAGCCCCCACATCGACTGGGCCACAGGGGCCATCCTTGGTTGGAAGAACTCCTGCCACCAGGTCTGCCTTAAAGAGGCCTCCGTACCCCAGCAGACAACGCACTCCAGTTCCTGTCCTGACTTGTCCAGAGTTCCTGCCGAGTACCATGACTTCCGGGAGGTGTTCAGTAAGGCTAAGGCGACTTCATTGCCCCCTCATCGGCCTTATGACTGTTCCATTGACCTGATGCCTGGCACTTCACCTCCCAAGGGGCGTCTGTACTCCCTGTCTGGTCCTGAACGGGAGTTCATGGAGTCTTACATAAATGACTCCCTGGCTGCCGGTATTATCCGACCTTCCTCATCTCCTGCTGAGGCAGGATTCTTCTTTGTGGAGAAGAAGGACAAGACACTGCGCCCCTGCATTGATTATCGGGGACTTAATGACATCACTGTAAAGAACCGGTACCCTCTTCCCCTCATCTCCTCAGCCTTTGAGTTACTTCAAGGGGCCATGACCTTCACCAAGCTCGACCTCCGTAATGCCTACCACCTTGTCCGCATCCGAGAGGGGGATGAATGGAAGACTGCTTTTAACACGCCCACCGGACATTATGAATATTTGGTGATGCCATTCGGCCTCACCAATGCCCCGGCAGTCTTCCAGGCCTTGGTCAACGACATCCTCAGAGACATGATCAACAAGTATGTTTTCGTCTATTTAGACGACATCCTCATTTTCTCCAAGTCCCGCGAAGAGCATATCCACCATGTCCAGACGGTCCTCCAACGCCTGCTGGAGAACTCCCTTTTCGTGAAGGCCGAAAAGTGTGAGTTACCTGGAGATGGATCCTGCCAAGGTGGACGCAGTTAGGTGTTGGCCAGTCCCTGAAACCCATAAGAAGCTGCAGCAGTTCCTGGGCTTTGCCAATTTTTACAGGCGCTTCATCCGCAACTATAGCTCCATCGCTGCCCCTCTCACAGCCCTGACATCCTCCAAGACTTCCTTCCGATGGTCCCATCCTGCAGATACGGCCTTTCAGACCCTGAGGGACCGCTTCAGTTCTGCGCCCATCCTCCAAGTCCCCGACGCCGAACGGCAGTTCGTCATGGAGGTGGATGCATCTGACATGGGTGTAGGGGCTGTGCTGTCCCAGCGAGCAGCCAGTGACCAGAAGCTCCACCCATGTGCCTTTTTCTCTCGGCGTCTTTCCCCAGCCGAGAGAAATTATGACATTGGTAATCGGGAGCTCCTAGCTGTTAAACTGGCCCTGGAGGAGTGGCGGCACTGGCTGGAGGGAACCAAGCAGCCCTTCCTGGTTTGGACGGACCACAAGAACCTGGAGTACATCCGAACCACGAAGAGACTCAACTCTCGACAGGCACGATAGGCCCTCTTCTTCACCAGGTTTAATTTCACCCTCTCCTACAGACCCGGCTCCCGCAACGTCAAACCTGACGCTCTGTCGCGTCAGTTCCAGAGGGAGGATGATGGCGCCAATGCTCCTGACACCATCCTTCCGTCCCCGTGTGTTGTGGCATCATCCGCTCTCGCCAACGTGGAAGGGGCTGCCAGTACCTCGTCGACTGGGAGGGCTACGGTCCGGAGGAAAGATCCTGGGTTCCTGCTCAACACATTGTGGACCAGGGTCTCATCCGAGACTTTCACCAGCAACATCCGGACCAGCCCTCCCTCAGCAACATCGGCAGGGGCCGTCGCCATAGGACACCTGCTGCTGGCCCTTCCACTGCCCGGACCAGTGGGAGGACTCCCTGTCTGAGGAGGAGGCAGTGGACCCGCCGGCGAATTCGCCTTCCTCACAGCCTGAGGATGGGGAATTCTCGGGTTCTCCCGAGTTTTACTTTGCCTCTCCTCTCCTGATTCCTGTTTGCCGGTTTCTAAACCGTTTGCTTGTCTGCCGGAGTCTAAGTAAAACGTTGAACTTTTTACCTCTGTCTTCTGAGTCCTTTGTACTGCAATTGGGTCCATACACCACCCGTTACAGAAACTGATTGTGTGCTATTGTGGTCAAGGGTTTTCTAAATTAATTAAAATGAATTCATGTATCATTGAGGTGAATAGGTGTCACATGCAAATTTAAGAGGTTACTTTCCAAGACAAAAGACACATAAGAGGGGATACAAAATATCACCTACATTTGTGTTGACTTAGCAGGGATAATTTTTTATTTTCATTAAATGAGAAAAGTTGATCTACAGGAGAATCAGTTATATTCCTTTTGATATATATAATATATAAATTGTCACCTGTGATCTTACCTTTCCTTTACACATATACAGACATTTCCATCATAAAAAAATATTCAGCAACAATATTGTTTTTATGCTCAGAATTGTCTGAGGGAGGAGCCCCAGTCCTCCATTTAGTATGCGTCTCCACCCATGTTGAAATTAAACCTATGCCCTTGGTCCAGGTGAAAATACCAAAGTTACCATTTGCAGGGGTCGGCAACCTTTATTATTTTCCACCAAATACAATTTGGCTGGAGCCGCAAAAGCTATTTGATATCACAGCTACTAAAGTTTTATATATAGCTATATTATATATCCAAAAACTATAGTTTGTTGTATTTATGAAATGATAGAACAATAATAGAGACAATTCTTGACATTTTATTTGCTATTTTCAGTGACACAGTATCACCAGTTATTTATTTCCATGTTATTTTTTGTCAAAGCCTGAGGCCATGTCCACACTATGTTTCCATTTGAAAACACAAGTTTTGCTTTGTTTACACTGAGCGTCCACACTACGCCGGAGTTTTCGAGCACCGAAAATGGAGGAGTTGAAAACGCTCCCGAGGACGGATAAGTTTGAAAACTCCGGGGTTGCTTTGTCATGTGGACGGTCGTAAACGCATACATTTGGAAACAATCACGTGTTCGCTACTTGATTGGTTCTTAGCAGTCACGACGTGTCCTTCCCTTATTCGTCACACCCCTGCCATGTGACCCTTACCCGGAAGCTCACAAACAACAACTATTGTTTATCAATCAATTGTCGATCGACTACCAGGTTAATTTAACATGGAGAACTGATTACAGGCGTTGCTGACCTTGTTGTCTTTACAAGCAGCTGTTGTCCAGTTAAAGTCTGCATTATTACGGAGGAAGCAGCTGTTATTGGAGCAATTAGTGAGCGGCATGACCAGCGGCATTATCAGACCTACCGAGCGGCCGTCTGAAGCCACGGTTAGCGGCTTTAGGGAGGGTGATGGATTACCTTTAGTAAAGGTCATTAGGTACCCGTTAAGAGTATTGAGACCATTTACCAAGGTGGTGGCTTGATCCTCATCTGAAATTTGCTGAGTCTCAAAGTTTGTTAGTTGTATTAACGCAATGCGTGAGACTGGACGTTGAACTAGTAGGAGAATATGTATTGATGTAGGCACAAAACGGAAGACTTTCCTTTTCTTATCAATGCTTATTTGGTTCTGCACAACTATTGTGAAGTCTGTAGATAAAATGTAAAAAAGTAGTAATGTACAAAAGTAGTATTAATTTCTCTCCAGTAGGACAGAGACTTCACTCACCAGCAGAGCTACGAGTGAGAACAGACAACACCGAAACCGAGAGGGAACGAGTGTTGACGTGTGTTGATCACATTTATGGAGCCATAATCTAGTAGCCATAATCAACCATTGTTGTGTTGATTTAAAAATAAATTTGATGTGTGAGAGAGAGAGATAGAGCAAGACCTGCAGCGCTGTAACTAAGTCTGAAAAATAAAATGTGTCTGTTTGAGTTTATAGAGGAAGATTTTAGAGAAGATTTTAAGTATCAAACACATTGATGGTCCTTAGAAACCACTAAGTTGATGCACTGCATTAAAACAAAATGACGGTTAATTAAGAGATTATTACAGCCATTAAAGTCATATTGCTGTGCATGTGTGTTTAATTGAGTTAACATGCTGCAGGCGAAAAAAAGGTTAAAGAGGTCCAGTCTTTAAAGCCCCCAACAGGTTGTTGAGCCAATGTTAAATGCACTTTACAATGAAATAAAGTTGAAACTCAAACCAATTAAAAAAATATTTTACAGGCTCCTCTAGTCTTGTATCTATTCCCGGTCAACTCAGAGAGCACATAATACAAACCAAAATATCACCCAGCCTTTCCAATCAATATACTTCCAATATGTATTAAACAACCTATGACATTTAAGAGATTGTTGTCATATCTGATGAATCTGCACAATTCTGCCCTCTCCAGAGCTCTGAGAGTCTTCATAATATGCTCAAAGAATCATGCCACCCACCTGTCAAATGTGATTTTGATGGAGCGTCCAGGTTCTGATTCAATCACCCACTCACAGCTGAGGGAATCTTTGTAGTAACCAGGCCAACCAGGAGACAAAATCACTCCATTCGGGGCTGAGTAGTGGCCTCCACACGGGGCTGGAGGAGGAGAGGTAGAAGGAGGGAAGTGAAGGCAGATACAGAGGACACAAAAGGGAAGATGATAGTTGATTTGTATCAAGACCACACAAGTTTAGGCTGACTCAAGGTGATGTCCACATCCAAGTTGATGTGTGGCAAGTGAGATGTGACACCAGACAGATCTGGGAGGATTTAGTAGCAGTGTGCAAAATCAGACCTCCTGAAAGCCTCAACAGCAAAATTCCAGGGGGGGGTGTCTCTAAATCATAAGACTACTATTTGCTTATTATTACTTGCCATTTTTACTAAAATGTCTTTTGAAAACTTACTAAAGACCCAAGAGTGGAGCTAAATGGACCCCCTTTGGTCTTAGATATTAGGATGACAACTGAAGAAGAAGCCGAGCCAAGGTCTGTGTGTCGGGTTGCATGTGTGAACGCTTAGCGCGAGAGAGGCGAGTGTGCTGTGCATTTTCTGTTGCAGGGCGTGATTGTTGCCTTGTGTAGTTGTGTGAGTGGCCTTGTCGATAACGACATAAGCCTTAGTGATGTGTGTGTGGAAAGTGTGTACAGCTTCACAAGCATACAGTCAATATTCTTGTCTAAAAAAGATGGTTTTCTGTGACAGTGCACTGGTTGATGAGGCATTGATATGCTCTGATTGCACAATTAAACAACAGTAGACCATGATTTTTTGGGATAATTACTTTGGATAAGTAGCTATAGTCCTGTTGGAGGCCTTATCACTGTGCTATCGGCACAAAAACAATGACATTTTATTTGTTTTAGTGAATTTATTCAAACCTACTTTAAATGGACTTCTTTGGCCTCTTGGGGTCAGTGCAACAAGTTGTAAACAACACTGACACAACACATTGCAAACCATTAGCACTCTTCACCAGAAAATGCTGGTAAAATATGCAAGTGGCTAGTTACTCACTAGCATTACTCACCAGCCCCAAAAAAGCAATGGTTTTCTATTCAATGGCAGGTAAAATTTAAACATTCACTCACCACTTGGCCAGGGGACAAAAAAACAACAACTGTGTGAAGTTGCTAGCAAACTGTTGCCTTTTTACACGTTCAGCATACATTGAGTGACATTAGCATTAATTTGGAGCTGTGTCTCTGGCCACCCTGTGAACCCATGATGATGAGTCCAATACTTACTCTCCTTTTAGCTTTGTTTTGGTCTCCACCAACTCCTGAAGGATATATCTGACTAGCTGCAAAAATGCTCCATTTTGTTCACCAGCTGGTTGCTAACTGTACTGATTGCAATCATAAAACTGGCATTCAATGCAAAAATGTACTTAAAGGAACATACAGAATATATCATATTTACAGGCAACATTCAGCATCAAGAATGAGAAGATTGTACAGAATGGCAACACAAGGTTATATTAGCCAGGAGCCATTCTGTTCCAGTCTTCTTTTAAATTTGATCTTGTTTAGAGTTTAACTTTGTGTCTGAAGTCAATTATTTCTGGTCTGTACCTCCTGAATACAAGTTAGTTGATTTTCATCCAGGTAGTTATAGACACACATTAGCTACAATGGATCTGGGGACATTAAATGACCTGGAGCATAATTAGCACGGCTTTCTTTTGTACGTCAACACTTCCGTCAACAGTATATCTTCTGTTAGAGTTACAGCTAAAGCACTATTTAAATATTTTCTTCCACCTGAGATTAGATTTTGATTTGTCTGTACTTTATCATAAGCTGTTGATTTTTGCACTAATGGAGATATTTAAATGGAAATATACTTACTCTGACTATAAAAGGATGGTATATGAGGTATAGTGCAACAATTATATACTAATTACATATTGAATTGCTGCAGTCAAAGTTGATTGGTGTAATGACTAATATGCAGACTTCACTTGACTTTTCAAGGAAGTGCTCACTGTTTCTTTTGATTTTTATTACATACAACTATTATAATTGTATCCTTCACATTTGTTTTGTCATTAACTTCACATTTCTCCATATAATTCTTCCCGTATGTAGCTTACAAGAAAGGGTCTGCCAGAGTCAGAGTATTCCTGTAAGCTAATGGCTGTACCTTTGGCAGCAGTGTATTAATAGTTCTTTCCCTGGATATTTAGGTTCACTGGACACCTCCATATCTTTTTCCCCTCTGTCGAGCTGACAGCAGTTAATTTCCACCTCCTGGGTTGTTCCCGAGTTAATAGTTTAATCAGCAATAAAGCCAATATTTACCTTCACATTTAGGGATGGGCCCACTCCACATGACTTTTCCTTTTTCTAACTGACAGGAGATGGTCTCGGTTCCTTGGGTTTTGATGAAACCGTCTTCGCAGACCACAGAGATGGAGCTACCAAGTTGGAAGCTGTCTCCAAAGCGGCGAGCGTTGATGGGAATACCAGGGTCTGGGCACTCATTATGGCCAAATGCTATGGTAAAAAGATACAAGGAGACACAGATATGAGGAGGACAATATAGTAGACTAGACGCCCACAGAGAGAGAGACAGACGTACACGAGAAATGTTGTGAAAGAATACGAGACCTCTATTTTATCAACACTCATATGCTACATTTAGATGACATTTCTGAGAACTAATCATATAGATCTATTGCTGCAACGTGTCTTTTAGTGTTCAGTCCTGGCCAGTAAAACGTCTCCTGTAATATGTCTGTTCTATAACTTTGTTATTATGGTAATTAATGGTGCTACAGTATATTTGCACTGTGCTTGGGTTGACGCTCATGTGAGCGTGTCTGCTTCAGGATATGGTTTGGCTCAGATTAGAAAGCTGTAAAGTCCAACCTCCCATTGCTAGTGTTTTGCTAGTTGAATCTGGTGTGATCAAGTAATAGAGAGATTTAAAAATGACAAATGTAGTGACCCGATAAAAAAAATAAAAAAGTCAGTTATACACAGAATGTTGTTAGCTGAAATCACAAATAAACTGTAAGGGAACTTGTGGGCAGAACACTTTAACATTTTATCTGTTTGCCGTCAAACCCGCAGTCAGACAAGAAGATCAATATAAATTTCCATTTCCAGTTTGTCTGGTATGGGGACGTGTTTAGCCTGAATTAGCTCAAAGACTGCAAGCAGGGTCAAACAGTTCGCTTGCACCATCAAAAATGAACAAATAGGCCTTCCAACAAAATCCCAAACGATCTTATTTACTGTACATGTTGTATCCTGTTGTCTCGCTAGCTATGATCGATACATCTAAGAGTCACCTGGGTTTTGATCAGGTCTGCACAGCTGACAACTTTATAATGGAGACAGAAGTTCTGAGTGTTCGCCTAAAACACTAATGTCTTGGATTCTATTTAGAAACGGGTGAAAGACACAAGGCATGATGTTTAAAAAAGGCAATTTGGGAGGTTTTGGAAGGTGTGTTGTTTCTCTTTTGACAAAACTAGACAGTTTCCGCTCGCTTCTATTCTTTGTGCTAAGCAAGGCTAAACACTTCCTGGACCTCTCTTTGTACTGGACGCGCAGAGACAAAAATGATGAAATGATGATCTTCTCATCTGACTCTGAGTATGACAACAAACAAGCCCAAAAAAACGACCAGAAAGTGTTCTTTTAATACTCTTTGTTCTGCAACATACACCTCTATTCTTAGCTGCTGTATTGACCACATGAAACCTCTGGGATCAATGAAGTTTGTCTTTTGTCTTTTCTGGAACAATTCTTTCTGTTGATGCCTACAGCATCCTCATCCAACTTTTAGTGAATTACAAAAGCTTCTATCTAAAATTGCACTTACTCTTTCTAAGTGATCGCTGTGCTACAAACCTAGAGATGTTATAAGCAAATGTATAGCTCTTTCTATTGTGACGGTAGAATTTCAGGCCACAATGTTTTCAAGTGTGTATTTACTGTTTCAGAATGAAACAACCTCACACTTAGAACAATTGTTAAAGGTCTAGAAAAAAAATCATGCATAAAATGTATCTACAGTCATATGTCGTATGTAAGTACTATTTTATAGCTACAAAACATAACAATGTGTGAGCCTGAGACACTTCTGCATTATTCTGCTTCAAAAGATACTAAATATGACCCTAAATGATATTCATTTACCTGCCATAAACATGTATCAAACTTCAACTTGTGGGAAAACATCTTTTGTCATCTTATGTTTGATTCTGTTTTACAACGCATGTAATAAAATAGGTATTTTTTGTATTTAAAAACGGTACATGCTATGAAAGGAATAAGTAAAATGACGTACAACTGTATGTGATATTAAATCCTCTCCCTGACATGGAGTGATCAGCCTGAAACTCCAGCCTCAGTGTGTTGGTATTGGACGTCAGATGGGAAGGATTCTCAGCTCCAGAGAACCTCCCAATCACGCCGGCATCATTTGTCTCGCCATCTTTCACAGTTAGGGAATCATAGGGCGCCTCAAGATCAAAGTCATTGAATGCCAAGTGAATTCTGGAGCCTGGATCTGATTGGATGAGCCAGACACAGTTCATGTTGTTCCCATAGCCTTCTGGGTAATCTGGGGAGAGGACAGTTCCTGAGGGAGCTGTGAAGTTGGACATGCAGGGGACTGCAGGAGCAAGATGAGTACAGAAACACAGACAAAGACAGACAGACAGACAGACAGACAAACAGAGACAGACAGACAGACAAACAGAGACAAACAGACATACAAAGATAGACAGACGGACAGATATATAATAGAGACAGACGGACATACAAAGACAGACATACAGAGATGGACAGATAAAGACAAAGAATAGGGAAAAATAAACATTCAGGAACAGAAGGGAAGGGAAAGAGATGCAGAAAGAGAAAATTCCTGTTAAATATTCATCGCCACAGCATCATTGGTCATCATCTGCTCCAGGCCATAATAAACTTTGTCCTGTCACCACGATGACAGGTCAGACTGAATGTTATGCACATGCCATGTCTTTTTTCCCTCTGCAGGCTTGTCCAAGAAAATAACCTACGTATGATTTGAATACTTACATATGCATATGGGGATGTTTGCTGACCACTGATTGTTGTCTTGGCAGGAGATAGTTCTCTCTCCAATCAGCTCAAAGCCAAACTGGCACTCAAACCTCAGGATTCCTCCATTTGAGAAGCTGTCCCCTTCTCTTATTCCATATAGAGGAGTTCCAGGGTCCCCACAACTCTCTTTGTCTATTTCTGTAAAGACACAATTTCAGACAATTACATCAGAGTGTTATTTCTCTGCGCCATAGACCTCTATTACTGTGCAAAAAACTGAAAAACATACATCAATAAGCCTGATCGTTGGACTGCGTGACATGCTCGTTCATTGTGATGAGCACTAATTATTTTGAGTCAATCCCACATATATAATGTCCTGCTGCTGCAAAAACTGCAGCAGAAAATAGCACCCAACAAATTTACTGTTTACACTTGTTTGAGTTACTTTTTCTAAAACAATTACAGTGCCCAGCAGTTTTAAGATTGTTTCTTAATCCCTAAAAACTATAAACTATATTTATGACCCAGTCCTAAAGCATTAAATCTTTAGTAGGAACCAATGGGTTTTGCACAGAGGTAACAGACAGGTTGGGTAAGTCAGAAAGTATTGAGAGAGGGACACATTGCTGTTTGTTCTAGTTGTTTGACAATAAGAAAATAAACAATATGGCTGGCCTTTATCCTACAACATGGATCTTTACATAACCAAATAAGCTACTTTATTAGGTTCCTAGGTATCTCAGCAATCTTACATAAATATGTTTTGACACACAAGAGGTACAGTAGGCCTAATAATGCAAATGGAAAAGAAAATAATAATGTATTATATTGTGCCAGGATCGTTTGTCAGAGGTCAGAGATGAGAAAAAAGTACATTGAGAAGAGCATTCTTGAAAACCATAACTTACATAACACTGTTAACAGAGACTTGACAAATGACACATAAGGATATATAATATACAGTTCAGTGGTTTTTCAAACACTACTAATTGGCATGCAACCAGAGGAGCAGTATTTTTCAGTTATTTTTCTTCAAAATTAGTTCTTGACAAGGGTATACATCAATGTTTTTTTCAATATACTGTAACTGTATGATCAAACTGTAGGTAGCTAGAGCCGCATGGATAGATAATGTATTATTATACATCTTTTGGTGGCATCTTTCCTCTGTCCTTTTGGCGGAAGTTAATGATAAGATACTATTGACTGCTTGAACATATAACTCTGAATGTTTTTTTCAAGTTAAGCATTGTGAGTGAAGATATTTGGCAGCTTGCTTAACCAGCGTCTGGAGTCTAGCTTTAACAGTATTTGTGGTCGCCATGCAGTGTTCACATCCTCAAATACCCAATGGCCATCTTCTCCTGCTGTGAAACACCAAGGCATGCTGCAAGAGCATTTTGAACAGAAATACACTGCCAACTGAATGGAGGCTTGCTTGAAGATGATTGGCTCTCGGTTTGCTGCGTCAGGCGAATCTCTACTTCTTAGTTCACATAGCTTCGAGCAAGTTTGCATCCATCTCTTTCTGCGTGCCTCCTTCCCCTGAGTTTGCAAGTATTCGTGACACTTCCTTTTTCACATTCAGTCGCACCATGAGGTTACAGAGATCCTTCTCTGATTCTATATAAAGGTGCCACCATAATTCTCTTTAAAATTTTGTGTTCTGTATTTCAGGAAATATACCCTCTATTTCCCCATCCTTTCTCTCCTTTATTCCCCCGCTCCCTCTCCTATTTTCAGTATTATTTACAGGAGTGGCCCATGGCAGGAAGCAAAGGTGTGTACTTTGTCTGTCTGTTAGTATATGTATGTGTGTGCGTGTCTGAGTGCGGGTTTGTGATGTATTGCATTAATTTCCATCATGACATCGTCTTTATGAGACCCACAGACTCAACCAATCACAACCTGCCTAACACAAATGCTTGTGTATGAACAAACATAGACACACACACACACACACACACACACACACAAACACACACACACACACACACACACACACACACACAGACACAAACACACACACACACACACACACACACACACACACACACACACACACACACACACACACACACACACACACCTACCTACACACACACACCTTGCAGAATAATAGAAAACAAATTGCTTTGGAGAGAAAACAGGCATACTGTCGGAACATTCCCATACTACTACTCTCACACACACACACCTGCATGCTCTGAACACACACATCAGCAGAGCTACACAATCACGCATCCACAGTCAGTCTCTCCGGTAGCATCACACAAAGGCATACACACATTTCTCTCTCTCTCACACACACATACACACACCAATAATCCTATTGTGTTTGTAACAACAAGGCTGACAGATTCATAAAGAGGATTAGGCTTCTTCAAGTGTATGCGTGTGTGTGAGTGTGTATGTGTGGATCCTCAAACATCTACGGAGTCTGACGATCCTCAAACATCTACGGAGTCTGACGATCCTCAAACATCTACGGAGTCTGACGATCCTAAAGCATCTACGGAGTCTGACGATCTTCAAACATCTACGGAGTCTGGCGATCCTCAAACATCTACGGAGTCTGACGATCCTCAAACATCTACGGAGTCTGACGATCCTCAAACATCTACGAAGTCTGACGATCTTCAAACATCTACGGAGTCTGACGATCCTAAAGCATGTACGGAGTCTGACGATTCTCAAACATCTATGAAGTCTGATGATCCTCAAACATCTACGGAGTCTGGCGATCCTCAAACATCTACGAAGTCTGACGATCTTAAAACATCTACGGAGTCTGACGATCCTAAAGCATGTACGGAGTCTGGCGATCCTCAAACATCTACGGAGTCTGATGATCCTAAAGCATCTATGGAGTCTGACGACCCTCAAACATCTACGGAGACTGACAATCCTAAAGCATCTACGGAGTCTGACGATCCTCAAACATCTACGGAGTCTGACGATCCCCAAACATCTACAGAGTCTGACGATTCTCAAACATCTATGGAGTCTGACGATCATCAAACATCTACAGAGTCTGACGATCCTAAAGCATCTAAAAAGTCTGGCAATCCTCAAACATCTACGGAGTCTGACGATCCTAAAGCATGTACGGAGTCTGGCGATCCACAAACATCTACGGAGTCTGACGATTCTCAAACATCTACGGAGTCTGATGATCCTAAAGCATCTATGGAGTCTGACGATCCTCAAGCATCTATGGAGTCTGACGATCCTCAAACATCTACGGAGTCTGACGATCCTAAAGCATCTACGGAGTCTGACGATCCTCAAACATCTACGAAGTCTGACGATTCTCAAACATCTATGGAGTCTGACGATTCTAAAGCATGTACGGAGTCTGGCGATCCTCTAACATCTACAGAGTCTGACGATCCTCAAACATCTACGGAGTCTGACGATCCTCAAACATCTACGGAGTCTGACGATCCTGAAACATCTACGGAGTCTGACGATCCTAAAGCATCTAAAGAGCCTGGCGATCCTCAAACATCTACGGAGTCTGACAATCTTCAAACATCTACAGAGTCTGACGATTCTCAAACATCTATGGAGTCTGACGATCCTCAAACATCTACGGAGTCTGACGATCCTAAAGCATGTACGGAGTCTGGCGATCCTCAAACATCTACGGAGTTTGACGATTCTCAAACATCTACGGAGTCTGATGATCCTAAAGCATCTATGGAGTCTGACGATCCTCAAGCATCTATGAAGTCTGACGATCCTCAAACATCTACGGAGTCTGACGATCCTAAAGCATCTACGGAGTCTGACGATCCTCAAACATCTACGGAGTCTGACGATCCTCAAACATCTACGGAGTCTGACGAATCTCAAACATCTACGGAGTCTGACGATCCTCAAACATCTACGGAGTCTGACAAATCTCAAACATCTACGGAGTCTGGCGATCCTCAAACATCTACGAAGTTTGACGATTCTCAAACATCTACGGAGTCTGACGATCCTCAAACATCTACGAAGTCTGACGATTCTCAAACATCTATGGAGTCTGACGATTCTAAAGCATGTACGGAGTCTGGCGATCCTCTAACATCTACAGAGTCTGACGATCCTCAAACATCTACGGAGTCTGACGATCCTCAAACATCTACGGAGTCTGACGATCATCAAACATCTACAGAGTCTGACGATCCTAAAGCATCTAAAGAGTCTGGCGATCCTCAAACATCTACGGAGTCTGACGATCCTAAAGCATGTACGGAGTCTGGCGATCGTCAAACATCTACGGATTCTGACGATTCTCAAACATCTACGGAGTCTGATGATCCTAAAGCATCTATGGAGTCTGACGATCCTCAAGCATCTATGGAGTCTGACGATCCTCAAACATCTACGGAGTCTGACGATCCTAAAGCATCTACGGAGTCTGACGATCCTCAAACATCTACGAAGTCTGATGATCCTCAAACATCTACGTAGTCTGACGATCCTCAAACATCTACGGAGTCTGACGAATCTCAAACATCTACGGAGTCTGACGATCCTCAAACATCTACGGAATCTGACGATCCTCAAACATCTACGAAGTCTGACGATTCTCAAACATCTACGGAGTCTGACAATCCTCAAACATCTATGGAGTCTGACGAATCTCAAACATCTACGGAGTCTGACGATCCTCAAACATCTACGGAGTCTGACGATCCTCAAACATCTACGGAGTCTGACGATCCTCAAACATCTACGGAGTCTGACGATCCTCAAACATCTACGAAGTCTGACGATCCTCAAACATCTATGGAGTCTGACGATCCTAAAGCATGTACGGAGTCTGGCGATCCTCTAACATCTACAGAGTCTGACGATTCTCAAACATCTACGGAATCTGACGATCCTCAAACATCTACGGAGTCTGATGATCCTAAAGCATCTATGGAGTCTGACGATCCTCAAACATCTACGGAGTCTGACGATCCTAAAGCATCTACGGAGTCTGACGATCCTCAAACATCTACGGAGTCTGACGATCCTCAAACATCTACGGAGTCTGACGAATCTCAAACATCTACGGAGTCTGACGATCCTCAAACATCTACGGAGTCTGACAAATCTCAAACATCTACGGAGTCTGGCGATCCTCAAACATCTACGAAGTTTGACGATTCTCAAACATCTACGGAGTCTGACGATCCTCAAACATCTACGAAGTCTGACGATTCTCAAACATCTATGGAGTCTGACGATTCTAAAGCATGTACGGAGTCTGGCGATCCTCTAACATCTACAGAGTCTGACGATCCTCAAACATCTACGGAGTCTGACGATCCTCAAACATCTACGGAGTCTGACGATCATCAAACATCTACAGAGTCTGACAATCCTAAAGCATCTAAAGAGTCTGGCGATCCTCAAACATCTACGGAGTCTGGCGATCCTAAAGCATGTACGGAGTCTGGTGATCCTCAAACATCTACGGAGTCTGACGATTCTCAAACATCTACGGAGTCTGATGATCCTAAAGCATCTATGGAGTCTGACGATCCTCAAACATCTACGGAGACTGACGATCCTAAAGCATCTACGGAGTCTGACGATCCTCAAACACCTACGGAGTCTGACGATCCTCAAACATCTACAGAGTCTGACGATTCTCAAACATCTACGGAGTCTGACGATTCTCAAACATCTACGGAGTCTGATGATCCTAAAGCATCTATGGAGTCTGACGATCCTCAAGCATCTATGGAGTCTGACGATCCTCAAACATCTACGGAGTTTGACGATCCTAAAGCATGTACGGAGTCTGGCGATCCTCAAACATCTACGGAGTCTGACGATTCTCAAACATCTACGGAGTCTGATGATCCTAAAGCATCTATGGAGTCTGACGATCCTCAAGCATCTATGGAGTCTGACGATCCTCAAACATCTACGGAGTCTGACGATCCTAAAGCATCTACGGAGTCTGACAATCCTCAAACATCTACGAAGTCTGACGATTCTCAAACATCTATGGAGTCTGACGATTCTAAAGCATGTACGGAGTCTGGCGATCCTCTAACATCTACAGAGTCTGACGATCCTCAAACATCTACGGAGTCTGACGATCCTCAAACATCTACGGAGTCTGACGATCCTAAAGCATCTACGGAGTCTGACGATCCTCAAACATCTACGGAGTCTGACGATCCTCAAACATCTACGGAGTCTGACGAATCTCAAACATCTACGGAGTCTGACGATCCTCAAACATCTACGGAGTCTGACGAATCTCAAACATCTACGGAGTCTGACGATTCTCAAACATCTACGGAGTCTGACGATCCTCAAACATCTACGAAGTCTGACGATTCTCAAACATCTATGGAGTCTGACGATTCTAAAGCATGTACGGAGTCTGGCGATCCTCTAACATCTACAGAGTCTGACGATCCTCAAACATCTACAGAGTCTGACGATCCTCAAACATCTACGGAGTCTGACGATCATCAAACATCTACAGAGTCTGACGATCCTAAAGCATCTAAAGAGTCTGGCGATCCTCAAACATCTACGGAGTCTGACGATCCTAAAGCATGTATGGAGTCTGGCGATCCTCAAACATCTACGGAGTCTGACGATTCTCAAACATCTACGGAGTCTGATGATCCTAAAGCATCTATGGAGTCTGACGATCCTCAAGCATCTATGGAGTCTGACGATCCTCAAACATCTACGGAGTCTGACGATCCTCAAACATCTACGGAGTCTGACGAATCTCAAACATCTACGGAGTCTGACGATTCTCAAACATCTACGGAGTCTGACGATCCTCAAACATCTACGAAGTCTGACGATTCTCAAACATCTATGGAGTCTGACGATTCTAAAGCATGTACGGAGTCTGGCGATCCTCTAACATCTACAGAGTCTGACGATCCTCAAACATCTACGGAGTCTGACGATCCTCAAACATCTACGGAGTCTGACGATCATCAAACATCTACAGAGTCTGACGATCCTAAAGCATCTAAAGAGTCTGGCGATCCTCAAACATCTACGGAGTCTGACGATCCTAAAGCATGTATGGAGTCTGGCGATCCTCAAACATCTACGGAGTCTGACGATTCTCAAACATCTACGGAGTCTGATGATCCTAAAGCATCTACGAAGTCTGACGATCCTCAAACATCTATGGAGTCTGACGATCCTAAAGCATGTACGGAGTCTGGCGATCCTCAAACATCTACAGAGTCTGACAATCCTCAAACATCTACGGAGTCTGACGAATCTCAAACATCTACGGAATCTGACGATCCTCAAACATTTACGGAGTCTGACGATCCTAAAGCATCTACGGAATCTGACGATCCTCAAACATCTACGGAGTCTGACGATCCTCAAACATCTACGGAGTCTGACGCATCTCAAACATCTACGGAGTCTGACGATCCTCAAACATCTACAGAGTCTGACAAATCTCAAACATCTACGGAGTCTGGCGATCCTCAAACATCTACGAAGTTTGACGATTCTCAAACATCTACGGAGTCTGACGATCCTCAAACATCTACGAAGTCTGACGATTCTCAAACATCTATGGAGTCTGACGATTCTAAAGCATGTACAGAGTCTGGCGATCCTCTAACATCTACAGAGTCTGACGATCCTCAAACATCTATGGAGTCTGACGATCATCAAACATCTACAGAGTCTGACGATCCTAAAGCATCTAAAGAGTCTGGCGATCCTCAAACATCTACGGAGTCTGACGATTCTAAAGCATGTACGGAGTCTGGCGATCCTCTAACATCTACAGAGTCTGACGATCCTCAAACATCTACGGAGTCTGACGATCATCAAACATCTACAGAGTCTGACGATCCTAAAGCATCTAAAGAGTCTGGCGATCCTCAAACATCTACGGAGTCTGACAATCCTAAAGCATGTACGGAGTCTGGTGATCCTCAAACATCTACGGAGTCTGACGATTCTCAAACATCTACGGAGTCTGATGATCCTAAAGCATCTATGGAGTCTGACGATCCTCAAGCATCTATGGAGTCTGACGATCCTCAAACATCTACGGAGTCTGACGATCCTAAAGCATCTACGGAGTCTGACAATCCTCAAACATCTACGAAGTCTGACGATCCTCAAACATCTACGGAGTCTGATGATCTTCAAACATCTACGGAGTCTGACGAATCTCAAACATCTACGGAGTCTGCTGATCCTCAAACATCTACGAAGTCTGACGATCCTCAAACATCTACGGAGTCTGACGATCCTCAAACATCTACGGAGTCTGACGATCCTAAAGCATCTACGGAGTCTGACGATCCTCAAACATCTACGGAGTCTGACGATCCTCAAACATCTACGGAGTCTGACGATCCTAAAGCATCTATGGAGTCTGGCGATCCTCAAACATCTACGGAGTCTGACGATCCTCAAACATCTACGGAGTCTGACGATCCTCAAACATCTACGGAGTCTGGCGATCCTCAAACATCTACGGAGTCTGACGATTCTCAAACATCTACGGAGTCTGACGATTCTCAAACATCTACGGAGTCTGACGATCCTAAAGCATCTACGGAGTCTGACGATCCTCAACATGCTCACAGTGAAAGTGATGTGCAAGTGTGACGCTCCCCAGAACCACAACCAAGAAGACTATGTCTCTCACACAAAGAGACTGGTAGACCAGACGAGGGAGGGACTTGCCATCACCGAAGGGTTCAGCCACAGCTACAAAAACACCAAGAAAGTGTACAGGGCTGTACTGAAAGACCTGCAGAAGTTCCTCGGCAAGAGTGAGCTGCAGTCTTTGATGCAATTACAGGACTCAGGTATTGACGCAGCCATCGTCCAGTCTTTGCAGGCCCACATCACTAAGCAGTGTCCTCAGCTTGCAGGAAAGGAGGGCTCCATGGGCTACCGTTTTAATCTGATCTGCTTCATTATTGCTGCCATAGTCTTATTAATACTCTTCTAACAAATGTGTCTAACAAAGCGGGTTGGGTTTTCTCCGGGCTTTGGTTTATACCGCACTCCCAAATATAAACAATTTAGTAAATGTACATTTTTAAAGAAAATATCTTCTTCGAGAGGACCAGCATGTATATATTTTACCTTTTGCTTTCTGTTATTTTATGATCTTGACTGAACATGCTTTGTTGCTAAAAATATATATTTATACATGGAAGAGATGTGTGTGTTGTTGTTTCTTTCATAAAGAGTGTTTGTGTGTGTGTGTGTGTCAATATTGTGTTTGTGATTGCACATTGAGCCCCATTACACTCACTCTGTCCTATAATATCTACCATATTGTCCATGGGAATTCACTTTTATGCAAATAAACATGTAAACTCTACACTCTCTCACACACACATACGCACACCCGTATGCACACACACACTCACACACACACACACACACACACACACACACACACACACACACACACACACACACACACACACACACATATACACACACACACACACACACACACACACACACACACACACACACACACACACATATAAAAGACGTGCAAATGCACTACGTGTAAATCTCTGGGAGAGCAAGGAAATAGATGTTGGGGGGATAATGAGATTGGAGGAAAAGGAAAAAGCATTTTGGCTGTTTCTCTTTTTTTGTGACCATTGTGAAATTGATTTTATGGCTAGGCTCCTAGTAAACGAATGCTGAATGTATAGCTGTTTGCATGGTCTAATGTTTGTCATATGCTATAAACGGTTTCCTGCAAATTCTGGCTGTTGCTGTGCTTTGTTTTAAATATGTGTAAACCACACACAGTAATATTTTAAGCTAGCCAAATAAGAAGACCAATTGAGAGGAAAGTCTTTGCACTCAAGCATATTCGCAGTGTGAGGAAGCAATGAGAAGCTCAGCCTGTCTAATTAGCTTGTGGATGTCTGAATCTGTGACCAAAAGGGAGTGGCCCATTTGACTAGTTCCCACTGTAGACATATGTGAAGATAGCCCTTTGAATGAAAATGATCTAATTTATTACACACGCAATACTGACATTTTTCTGCCTCTCTCAGGTTCAAAACCAGGCCACTGAAGAGCTTTTGAGGATTGATTTGATAGGAGATGATTATAAGAAAGAAACATTTTCTGTTCTCATTAAAACACATAACACACTGTCGGCTCTTAAAGTGCACAAAATATTTTTTTTGCTCAATGGTGTAACTCCCAAATATCTGTTACTCTCTGTACATTGGACCTCAGGATCACAGATAATAATTTGACTGTTTTCTTTCATCTGGACACATCACAGGACACAAATACATCACTCCAGTCTGCTGCAAAATCTCACGCCCAGACTATCTCATGACCCTGCAAGAGGCTTGTGCTTCCAGCATCATCAGTGAATTTCAGGATGTGCCTGCCCTCATAAAAATGTCTACTGTCTACGTACAGAAAGTACAGGTGAGAGAACAGGATAATCACATCTAAATTGCATTTTTGTGTTTTTTGTTCCACTAAGATGTTACTGTCACTCCCTCTCCTCATCTGAGAGTATCGGAATAGACCACTAAATAAATACAACACCAGTGAGCACGCTATCACTTTAGTACACTTTGTTACAGTAAAATCTACAAAATCCTGCCAAGAGGTTAAAGCAGCATTTTACACACGTCTCTTCTGCTTCCACTAAATACAAAGAGTCTAATGAGCTCCGAACCATCTGGTGCTGCTTCTTGATGAGCCTTTCAAATGACTTCATGACCAATGAGGGCCAAAACGGCTGCTCGTAGGATCTTAGTAAGTAGAACATTGCTTAGTGAATCCCCGTCCATTATTGTAGGAGCAGTTTAAAATGACCATCAGTCAAAATAGGAATCAGGATACATATTTCACATATCTCGGTTACCCAATGTCATACATGATTTGAAATGTATGGAATATATTAATCCTAATAAGAGAAATAATCATTTTTTATGATGAATTTTGACTGAATGATCCGCAGATGGTGGCTACAAAAGAACTGAACATTACATGAGTCAATAATTCATGACTAAAAAATGAAATGCTGCTTACAGTTCTGTGATAACGTAAGCCCTGTTCTCCACAGGTTTGCAAAAAGCACACAAACACACACACACACACACACACACACACATCCAAAAAAGCGTCAGGCTTTGGCTCACCACCCCAATATTAAGGTTATTGACTGCAAAATTTAACCACATTTCTGGTTATGTTGTGAATGAATATTTCATGAAGTGATATTTCATGGTGTTTCAGTCGCTCTGAAGGAAATTCTGTTTAGCTCGGTGTGATTAAGAGGGTCCTGCTCTGTACCTGGACTACAGCACTGCAACAGGATTCAGTTCCTGTGGGACCCAACACATATTGCATGGCTGCAGGAAATATTAACTAACTGCAGGCGGTCAGCTAGGATAGAATTTCATGACTGAAAATATGAGAGGCTGTTGTTATTGAGCTTAATCATGCTTCAAAATGTGTTGTCCTTCAGTAAAATATATGTAAATACGACACTGTGTAGAGTTCAGTTCCATTGTTTGTGCTCTTCCATTGCCTCCAATGCTAAAATGTTTTCTCTCTTCCTCTCTAAATCTCTCCATTTAGACCAGTCATGTAGTCTGCTTCATAAATGTTGTTCAATGTTAATAATGAGACAACATGTCAATCTTTTCAACTCATCTACAGTTACATCCAAAACCAGAAACATGTGGGTTCATAAATGCAGGGAGACATGAAGAAAACACAAACACACACACACACACACACACACACACACACACACACACACACACACACACACACACACACACACATTGCAGTCTCTCTGTCCCTCCCAGCGCGTGCGCACACACAAACACACACACACACACACACACACGCGCACACACATGCGCAAACATATGCACACACACACACGCACGCGCACACACAACCGATCTATCCAACCAGGGGTCAGCTGTGCTGTAAAAATCCACCTTGACATCCTCTCCTCCTATAAAATACATCACATATTAAAAACTATAAAAAAACAGATGAAAAATCTAAAATGAAATCTCAAAAGTAAGAGCTGACATTATAACTCGGTGAAGAGGAGAGAAAAATAGCAGCCCAAACAGCGATGATAGAGTTAGAATCAAATGCAGGAATGAGAATTGTCTTCATACTTCTCTTGACAGTATCATGTGTTTGACACATGGGCCTTAAGCTGCAGAGCAATTGCAGGTAAGCTAATCGCATTTTATGTGATAAACCAAGTAATATCTAGCATTTTAAGCAAACTAAATAACAAAAACATTTGTCATGAGATACATGTACCATCTAGCCTTCTTTTACAACTGGCTGCGAGGCAGGCACTTGATGTTTATGCTGCACTTTGTAGTCTCCAAGCACAGCGTTATATAACACAGGATGATGGGATAATGCTGGAATGATGCACTTAAAAAAGCCGGGGCTTGAGGGAATAACTCATTGCTGGAAAGAAATTCTCAAATTCACCATTTCCATGTATTTCAATGTAAATGGATGAGAGGTGAGACAAATATTTGCACACTGCTTTTTTTTAATTTTTTTTTTCATTTTAGGCCACCATGTTGCAAATGTAAATGATTATACATGCAGACATATCTTAAAAGCAGATTTATGTATTTTATTGAAATATACACTACTTATTATATTGGTAATGTATATTTTACTGAGCAATTGTCCTAACTTATATATAAATACATATTAGAAAGGGTATTTATTATCCAGTTCCGATGGCCTTCATGTCTGGCATCAAAACAGACACAGCACACACTGTCCACCTGATCAATCAATCTGATGTGGTGACAGGTGTCTTTACTTGCCACATCCATGGTCACAATGTGGCTTCAGCGAGCAGCAGGTGACTGAGGTGCAAATGAGCACCTGTGCCTGTTTCAATTGGCAGGAATCAGCTGCTACTCCTAAGTGGGGCAGGAGGTTTTCTCTGTGTGGAGTGTTGAATCCTGCGTCAAACCAATTGGCAGCTGTTGCATTTATATTAAGGACAGCAATGGCAGCGCTCTAAATTCTCAAAAGTAAGATGAGCTGGAGACAGAATACTGCTGAGGCCCCTCAGAGATCTTACTGACAATTTGAAGACACAAAACAATCACTGATGACAAAGAGACATATGAGAAGAGGAACTGAAGCAGGTGACACCAAATACACAGAGCCTCCCTTCTGACTAAGAATATGAGTGTAATATTACATTACATATATTAATTTATGAGATGGACTTTATTCAGAAAAGTTTATCTGATATCTGCCCATTCCAAGAAGAAAATTCAGCGCATTTCCTCTGCCCGCTCTGTGTTGTATGATGTTAGTCATTCAGTTTGAATAATAATATAAATTCACATATTGAATATGTTTTATTTATTCAAGCGACGTAAACAATTAGAACACTATTTGTATAATATCAGTGTACTGTCATGAGGTAAAGTTTTCAAGACTGGCTCATACAATTCATAAAGTGTTGTACTAATTATTATTCTCATTCTTACCCCATTCAAAAAGTCAAAACTGTATTTAAAACTATAGTAAGTAAATTAGAATGGACACTGTAGATAATAGATTCACTGGAAATAACCTGAGATACCATTGTAATCTTATTGAGTGACTTGCTATAACTTATCATTTTCAAACCAACCAAATAACAATTGTAAGTCAGACATTGTTCTGTAAATATAAACAGAGAAACCCTGACATACCTACATGCAGTAACACACTCGATATTTTTTTCATTACTCAGAAAATGAAAACAAACCACTGAAATGCTGTTTTATTGATGCTGAACCCAAATGATAAAGCACATGTGAGGAAAATATTATGCTTTGAAGGTGCTTGTACAGAGGTATCGGATAACTCCACAATCACTAACAAAACGATACACACACACACACACACACACACACACACACACACACACACACACACACACACAGATAAATTATGGTCTAAAACCTCAATGAGACCTCTTTATGGACTGTGCAGACAGATATATAAGCTTATGATACATTTATTTATTCATAGAGTTGACAGAAACGCACTGAATCTTTAATGTAAATTGTGTCAATAATATCACAGCGCTCCCTTAAATCAATAGCTGTGACACGATATGATTCAGGGTAGACGGAAAGACTGCTGTACAGGCAGTCTGGACTGCTATGTGTGCATGTGCAGTTTGGGTGTGTGATTTGTATGCCCTGCAACGGGGAGTGGAGTCAAAGTGTTGCTAGGTTGGTGACCTTGGCTTTAATAATAGATGAATGGTGACAAGAAAGAGAGAGGGACAGAGGGAGAATGATGAGACAGAGAGAAACAGAGACATAGACACAGACAAGGAGGAGGAAGAGCGAGAGAAACATAGAAAGCACCACTGGTCGGCTGAAAGACAACACAAGAGACACCCCTATTGGATGTCTGACAAAAGGAAAAAGGGTGTGAAAGAGAGAAAGAGAGACACACAGAAACCAAACAACAGTGCATTAGAGAGCAAAAGGTTGTGATTGTAGAAAGAAGGGAAAGAGAGAGTGTGGATAGAGAGATGGCTAATGAGGAAAAATGACACAGATAGAGAGACAGACAGAGAGGGAAGGGAGAGGGGGAATGTGAGGAGTGAAAGTAGTGAGTGACTTGTTACAGCTTCGTTGGCTCACTGATGGAGGACCTGTCCGACGCACACACACGCACACACACATTGTGTAGTGCATCAGTGACTTTGCAGCAAGGCTAGAGCTACTGATAATATTTATATTTCATAGTCAAGGTCTACGGGATGTGGCTTTGGGAATACACACACACACACACACACACACACACACACACACACACACACACACACACACACACACATACACACACACACACACACACACACACACACACACACACACACACACACACACACACACATATCTCTCTCTATCTCTCTCTACACCTTTTTCTTTCTCAAAAACACATACATCTCACAAAGCCACCCAGTAATAGCACAGGCGCCCACCTTTATAGTAAATCTTGTGGGTGATGGAGCCAGCACTCAGAGAAAAACACATTGATCTTTGAGTATTGATGGAACTTTTCAGGGTATTTGGGTTTGACTGAGCGAGTCTAATTTTGGGATAACATACATCCAGGTGAATTTGTCTTTGTTCCTGCATTGTACAAATGCAGGAATGGGGGGATGAAATAGAAGAGAAATTGTTTGATTTATGATGTTTCTTTTTGTACTTTTCACAACAAAAAAACATCTAAAAATGCATTTTTTGTTGCTTATCCGTCACCATATACTTTAACACCACTATATCTGTGAAAAATACCGTTAGACCAATCCAGTGGAAACTACACACAATTTTCTGGCATTTCGTTATGCTTGTAGGAAAAATACGGTATAAACGTATTCTCCATTGTTAAAAGCACATAGATGATACCTACTGTAGTGAATATTGACAGCTTAATCTCTGAAAATAAAAGAAAGCCAGGCCATCATGCTCATACAGTGGAGTATTATTATAAGCATGGATGCATTCTAATGGTGGTTCTCTCCATTAATTTTCCTATTGATCTCTATGGGGAAATTATTCAGGAGAAATGAATGAGGATACGTGCAGCTATTATCATTATTATGATTTCAAGTTGGTTTGACACCCTAGATATTTTTAAGGGTGAACATGTGGTAATTCATTATTTTTTATTTGAATAACTCTTTACACTTTTTCAATTCACTTGTATATAAAATGCTGCAACAATAAAATACACTATCATATGCATTTGTCTTTTCTTTCAATCACCATGTGATCGCTGTATTGTTTGAACTTCACATTGAAACTCAAGGAGAAAAGAGGGCAAAAGATATATCAAAACAGCGTGCCGTTGTCCCACCACTTTTGGAACTCATTGCATTACAAGACTCAACACTGTGACCTCATTATGACAATAAATCCAAAGATGATGACACCCAAATGAGGCACACAAAGTTAATTTCTGCAGCAAAGCTCACCCCTTTGTTGTTCACGGACTATAATCAGATTCACAACACATTCATCAAATAGAGAACTTTGTAAAGGCAGGAGCTGAACCAACAGGACAGATACAAACTGTTTTTAATTGGTCTCAAGCTAAAGGTCAGTTATTGCTAGACAAACGTTTATTTTAAACGTAGCAAATAAATAAGAAAATTATTCTTGAAAGTTGAAAAACATGCCCTGGAATACACTATCTAGATGGAAAAATAAAAGATTATTTCTCTGAAGAGAATTCATCTTTTCCATGTCATTTGATCCACAAGTTTGGTCTGTCTTAATACAGTGGTGTAAAGAGACCAACACCTAGGTTTATAACCTACTCTGCATCCTGAGAATTCACTTGAGTCACCTGCTTTAAAGACATCATTATCAGTGTAATGTTCAGAAATTTCTCAAACAGAGAGGAAGAAGGCCATAGTGGAGAAGAAGGCCACTGAGGAGAAGAAGCAGCAGCCCCCCCCCCCCCTTTGCACTCTTTGTTCCATCAGCAAGCAGGGCAGGAGTCAGCAGGTCCAGGTCAAAATCAAAAGTATTTAATATTGTTAACAGAAGCCAAAACAATCACAAACCAAATTACACTATCAATAGTAAAATATTTCAAGAAATATGAGACCCCGTTCATACCACAGGACAGATTGATGTATCTGCCCCATAGTACGAAGGAAGTCTGATTCTCTCAGGGGACAAACAGCTCCTTTGCCCCCCCAGAGTTACATTCCTCAACCTATCGATCAGCTCCACGATTGGCTGAAGTCCAATGGGCTCCTCCTTGGATCCTGACCCATTGTCCTGGGCAGACACCTCAGTGAACTACCCACTTCCCCCGCAGATTTACACCTTCTGACATTCCTCAAACCCCCAACACAGACTCAATATACATTCAATGACCACACTCCTTGGTTTAACACTACCTAAGTAAACACACTGTGACACATAATATCCAGCACTAGGAATGCTTTAAAACTTAAAATTCCTCACATCAGGCGACCTGATTGACTGTGGGCGGAACAATACGTGCAAACAACAAACATGTCCCAAAAATGTTCTTGTTTTGTCTTAATCATAAATGTTTGCCTGTGTCATGCTAAGTGAGAAACTAAATTCCCAGGAACAGTGCTGACCTGTGGAGCAATTTTGATGTAGAGGCTGCACGTGTTGAAACTCCTGCGTTCATCACACACAGGCCCCAAACAGCATTTTCCCCAAACACAATCATTGGAAAATGTCGAATGGCGCACCCGTGATGGAGCACAACTCACGGAGATGGTTCCTTGTTCTAGCAACACATCTTTCTCTGTATAAAGCCTACTAAAAAGCCTCTGCACTCATCTTTGTTTTTTAGTTGGGAACTATATCTTCCCCTTCACTCACATAGATGCCATTTACTTTTTCTCATCTCTTGATTTTCTCTCTCACACACAAACACATGCTCAATTCTTACCTTTATAGTTGATCTTGAATCCTATCGATCCGACACTCTCATCTGACTGTAGGTGAAGCCACATCTGGTGGGTCATGCTAACTATCAGGTCAGGAACAAAGCTACCTGATAGACTGGAGCAGAAAAAATATATTAGTATTAAATTATAGATATAATAATCAGCATTATAAAAACTATAATATTCATCACCGCAATCATAGCCGTAATCAAATTCTGAAGTGCTGATCTCAGTGTGAACAAATTGCTGGAACATACTGTGCTGTGCTTTGATATGGTTTGCTATGGTTTTGTGGAATGCTGTCTCAGGAAAACAAATTGCTTAGAGTACATTCATTTGATCCACCATTTTTTTTCCGGCTGCCAACACCTTTTAGGCACAAAACTTAACAGTGACGGACTCCAAAGTGAACTATAAAGAAGGTCCGCATCTGTTACGCTTTTGGGCACTGCTGAGCACTTTAAAAATTTAGGAACGGTTCATCTTTTAAGTGGAGCACACATAATGCAGACTGCCGTTTTATGAGCTGACTAATTGCGACAAAGAAGATGGAGGATTTCGAGCTAGCTGGCAGCTGATGGCTTAAATCAAGAACCAGAATGAAAATGGACACAGTTTTTATTCTGATCAATTTGACTTTATGCGGAACATATTAACTGTGTTGTGAGGCGTTTGATAGAATGACAATAGCGCTGCTGCTCATGAAGGCAGCTGGTCATTATGGAAACCTGCTGTGTGTGGCACAATCTGCTTTTTAAAATCACTAAAAGAAAATGCAGAAATGCAGCAAAGGCAGCGCATTATCTGAAAGTTATTGCATTTACACTTAAGGAGTTTATTTCATGACATTACTTTGGGGAAGCTGTTTTGCAGCCATAATCAGCCTGGTACGACAGCAGACCCTGCTCTGTATGCATCTCATCATAACAGCTTTAAGAAGACAACTGAACTTCATACGCATGATTTTCAAGCACGGTAAAAGCTTTGAGTGTTTTTGAATTTGAAGGACGTTGGGAGGTTGCTTTTTAGTAAAAGTAGTAAAAGTAAAACATTATGTAAGGATTATAAATCAAACATATCAGTGATACTTAGTTGCCTTTACCTTTCTTTTTTTACGAGCAGCTAGTACACTATTCATGTTGGCATAGAGAGATGATACAGTGTTGGACTTCCCACTTTTGATTCAGAAAAGAATAATGTAGCGAAGTCAGGTTTCTATATTTCTAAAGTTTTCTTGTAGGGTTTTAAAATCTGTAAACACTGTCCTCAATGATTTAGATTAGAAAAACAAACAAGCCAACAAACAAAACTTTTCACAAGACATAAATGGGTGTGTGTAAAAGGAGAGCGTAATACTTACACCTGCAGTATAGTTGTAGGATCTCCCACCTCTCCTCCATCTCCTATGGTCAGAGTATCATAGGCTATCTCCAGGTCAAACTCTTCAAAGTTGATCTGGATTACCTAAAGTTCACAAACAAAAACATGGACATTTACAAGTCAGTTTAGAGCTACGTCCAGACCAACCCAGTCAAAATCAACCTGGGATTCAAAAGTAGGATAGTCAGGGCTACCAAAGCAATAGCCAGAAGAGTAAGAAGAAGATCCTGAGAGTTTTTGGGCCAATTTTAGGAAAACTTCTTCTTGTAGAATTATGACTTTTCCCTCATACTGTAATATTACACAAAGTACAGTTTTATTCTCACAATGTTACAACGTTTGCCTTTGTCTCAACTTTACAGCTGAAACGCCCCAACTTTTCCTTTAAATATTGTGACTTTCTGTTGAAATTACAATTTTATTCCCATAATTTAACAGCTTTTTTCTCAAAAATATTTTGACTTGAGGAAAATAGCTGTGGTAAATGCACTGATACCACGGAGTACAGATTTGCTGAAATAATTACTTTGAAAATGAACTGAAATAAGAAAAAGCAAAAAAGAAATTCCAATTAAAAATGTAAGTCATGGTCAAAAAAATTAAATGAGAAATTACATGAAATGATATTGCCCTCCACTGACCCCAATCACAGCCAGTATGCTCTATAGCTGTTGTTATATTTAGACTTTCAGCTATGACCATATCAAAGACACAGTTCCCCTCTCATGGAATTATATATAAATTATACTTTACCCAAGGGTAAATCATTGGAATTCATTAATGCATCCCACAATGTGGTATGGTTTAATTCAGTGTTACAAGAAGAACTAGGAAGAGACAAGAAACACCTCCTGGGCTGCACTCAAAGCTGGGAGAATCAGCACAGAGCTCAAGACTCTGATCGGGAATTATTAAACCAACACTTTCTGTTTCATCTAAGACCAGAGAGAAACACATTTGGCGGAGCAAAGGAGAAAGGGGTGGAAGGACAGATGTGCAGAAAGGATGAGAAGGGACAGAGAGAGGAGAGGAGATAGAGAGAAGGAAGAGGATGGAGGCAGGTGGAAGAAGGAAGGATAAAGGAAGTGGCAACAAAGAGGAATGGTGGGTAATAATGAGCATGTCTTTGATGCTAGCAATGTGCAGTGTTAGAATATTTCAGACTAGAATTCTGACTTGACCCTCAGGGGGGGGACTAAAACCTCACTCTGCCCATCCTTCCTCCTCTTCCTCTTTCCTTGTGAGGAATTTCCAGATTTCCAGATTCAATATTCTGCTGGAGGACTTCAAAAACATCCAAAACATCATACTGGTCTGAGTCTCCTCTATGCTGGCTTGTTAACAGTGAGCATATTTACGTGCTTATCAATATCTTCTAATTTCAGAGCATCTGTTTTTGTAGTCTGTATTCAAACATTCTCTTTGAGTCAGGCATCATAAATATAGTTTTTTTTTCACCTTCACTATCTGAAACCCGGGCACCTGGGGACATGCAGTATAAACAGCTTATCCTCACTATGACCATTGAATCCGTGAATAAAGAAGGAACAAATGAAAAACTGAACACACAACACAGTGGCCATGCTATTCCACCCACCTGCTGTTAAACTGTTTATCTGTTGGCAGTATTGCCTGATTTGCTTTTGTTCATGGGGTTGATTTTTTATTTCTTTCACACCAAGGAGCTCAGTTAATTTTTGATTTTGCTTGTGGCAGCAGAAGCAGACTTAGTTTTGGTATGACTTTGCGTCGACATGAAATACAACAACGGACGAAGCCATGCCAAAATAAAAATCGAGCAAGCTGAAAAGCACCAACACCACCATCTTCTGCTTGGACCAGAAAGCAGTAAAACGAGGGGGTCCACTAGGATGAAGCAGTGATCTGAACATTGCTCACAATGCTGACTCAGTCTTATCGCCATGTAAGGCAGATTGGATTAAAGCATCACCTACAAACCTGCTAAACTCTCTCTGGCAAGTACACACACGCACGCAGCAAAACACTCACTCATAGAAACAGGCCCAGCTTTGTGGAGATTAATGTGTCTATTTCTGTGATTACATAGTCACCATTTTCACACTTATCACAATATTCCTATAAGCACAAAGCAGGCTTTCAAATAGCATAACAGCAAGTTAGACTATGATAAGGTACACCAGTATGTGTAGTGAATGTTTTTACACATTTTATCCAAAGGCAAGACCAGATCCTGCATTTAAAGGGTTAATCATTATTATTATCAGAGTGAAAATGTCCATAACCATGTTTCATACTTTTGTTGCATATTCTTGTTTCAATAACCAGCTCACTTTAGTAGTTACAGTATGTTCAGTACGTGATGTACTGGTCAGATTTCATACAGACTTTAGTCTTTTGGGCAGGGCTCATTAAAATTCTAATTTGAAAAGAAAATGTATGTCATGCCAATAAACAAATCCCTCCGGGCTTATATTTGCAAAGAACTTCAAACAGTGTTTTACGACTGAAAGCTATTCCTAAAGGTTCCTATTATGTCACAGCGGTGAGTTGACGCTGTGCTGCTACAGCTGCCATGCATCTGTGTGTCTGAAAAGAGAAACTTCCTTTTCTAGATGTGAATTGTTAATATTTGGATTCCATTTGACCATGCAGTTAGTATTGAGTGTTTCCTCAAAACTGTTTTTACCCCAAAAAAGTCTGTTTGGGTTAGAGCAATGCAGGTGACAAAAAAATTCAAAACAAATCCTGAAAATTAAAGGAGATCAGTTGCTGAGCAGGTAGCATCTGATGGAAAGCACTAGGAATAATGCCTGTAAGTGGCTTTAGTTAGTTATATATGTAATGGAGACCATCCAGCCTTCTTTTTTTTACTGTGGCAGGAAAAAGACCTGTTTGTCCATGCAGTGAATAAAGTCAGAGGAGGGCTTGTGTGATGGAAACTGTATATCTTTCTCCTTGTATACATCCTTTACAGAATCCCCTAATGCCACATCAGCACTGTTCACACAGCATTAAACACAGCTGGGATATAGCTACATTACACGGTGCCCATGTGTGTGTGTAGGAATGTGAACACTGTACTGAAAGCAACTTAGATTGGAACCTCATTACTGACAGTGTGTGGGTTAATGTTTATGCGTGCGTTCTGCATCTTTTTCAGTGTAGTGTGTGTGTGTTTGTGCGAGCAATAGATGAAACTGAACACTCTACATATTTCTCCTCTCCTCTAATAGGTTGCGTTCATAGAAACATCCATCTCTCTCTCTCTCTCTATCTCCTATCTTTCCCTCCCTCTTGCTGTCACACGCTTGGACCTCTCGCTTTCTAATTGGCTGCTGCCTTCCTTTTCTCCATCCATCTATGGCTTCTAGCCAATGAGGCGACAGAATTGGATTTCTGCTTGATAAAGCACTTCCTTTGGTTGTCGTGGAGACAATGAGGTGGGGGAGTCTCCTCCCTGGCCATACCATAATAAGATCAAGGGATACCTTGAAGATACACTTACTGTAGGAATATCTGAAACACCTGGCGAGCTACACAGTCAGTGATGCAAAGAGGGCACAGACAGGGCTGTGGAATAATAGATTGTCTGGGAGAGTGTTACAGTAAACTCTCTGCCACGCGCTCGCCTTGAACATGGTATAAATTGCACCATTGTTTGATGACTCTGGCTTTAGCTGATGAAGACTGATGGGCAAAGCCCTTTGCAACTTTGTATTTTCTCGTCACTTCTGATTCATTGAGCTGAATCCGCCAGGTGTCTCCTTTTCTAGATATCAACTCTGCACAGAAACCTGCAGGAAAGGCTAAGCGGGCTGTGGCTTTTACTGTTGCTATGCAACTATCGTACTGAAAAATGCATTTAAATCACAGTGCTCTTTTACTTAATGTTTACCACATTTAAACCTGAGCCCGAAAGAAAGTGCCATACATCTCGTCTTGACAGGAAGATGCAGAAGCGAGCCATTCAATCACTAATAGCGAGTAAAAGAAGCCAGTGCAGTGATCTTCTTGTCTTGTGATTTCTGCCTCACGGCTTCAGTGTGTTTGTCGGATTTCTGTAGGCCCACAGGGCATTACTGAATTCAATGCCTGCCAATTAGTACACAGAAAGCCTACCCACAAGTGCAACTATCCTTTCTTACTGAACACGGGGGCATTACTTTTTCCCTGGTTATAGTGGTGATACTAAACTAAATATGCAGCATGGCAGCACTGCAGTAGTATTCTTATATCCATGGGTTATACATTACACTGGGCATGCAAATGCGTGTGAAGTGACGCAAAGCCAGTTCATTCTTAATGCTGTCAGTTTATATAACAGGGCAGGGCCTAACATTTGCATGTTCACACTAGTGATCTAAAAAAATAGCTGAGACAGACATAAAGTTGCAATACATGTCACGTTAACTTACGCACCATAAACGGATGATATGGAGAAAGTGCTTTGACTCGTTGATATAATAGAAGAGGGCAACATTAGAAGAGAAGAGCAAAAGAAGAAACTAAATGATGGGGAAAATGAAGAAAAGACAAAAGTACAGTAAGATCTGTTTTCTGAAAAAAAGATAGAAGAGAAGACAAAAAAAGAGTAGAGAGTATAGTACAGTAATGGCCATCCCGTCATGCCATCCCCAAGGTTAAATGAGAACAGGGGAGAATGAATTGGCTCTAAAGGCTCATTCTGCCAAAACTAAATGAAGCAATAACATCAGAGAGCTATAGAACCCCATTAACACTTAACTTGGGAGAGAGGGAGCAAAGGGGTGGGCAGACAAAGAGGGATAGAGGGAATGTGGCTGACAGAGACAGAAAGAGACAAAGAGAAGAGAGAGTGTGCTATAGAAACCCAGTGTCTCTCCGAGGAGACAGTGAGAAATGCAGAATATGAGTGGGGATGGGTGCAATGATACGAGTGCCCTCGTCGTCCTCCCTCTTTCTCCATAGTAATATGATGGTTTCAGGCTGAGCTCTTTAATGAAGAATCTGGGTAATTCTGAGGACAGTGCCTCTGGGAGCGAGGGGGGTACAGGGATGGCTAGTGTAAAAAAAGAGACAAAAAGAAGGATGAGGCAAGGGGAATATGAGAAAAGAAGCAAAAGGGTGAAATAGGGAGAGACGTGTACAAGCAATAAAAAAGCGATGTTCTGCTAGTGGGAGAGGAAGGCCCAGCTGGGACTATTCCTCTACTCTGAATGTGGTGTGGTGCTTGCACCATGACTCTCTTCCCCCTCTTCAGACTCAAGACTCTGTCTCTTGTCCGTGTCCCAGTGTGTGTTTGTGTATCTGGTTGCCTTCTCTCCTCAGGAGATCAACTGACCACTCACCTGCCCTTAATTCCCTCATCAGCCTCCTAACTGAAGATAACTTTTCACTGCCGGTATGCCAGGTCATGAGTGCTCCCATTATATTCTATTCCCCTCTGCCTGTTTGCCTCTGCCAGCTGCCCAACATAAGCCTGCTTTTAAATGAGTAAATTACATTTCACTCCACTAGATGTGAAACTGCAATTTCCTTTTGCCACTATTCACTAGAACCATGAAATAATGTACAGTCTTCAACCATCATGAACCTTCAAACACTGAGATGTTCACAAACTGTGAACGTTCCTAAATAGACGGTGACCAATGTCTGTAAACCAAACCATTTAGCAACCTTGAAATCAAACATAACAACCTCATCTTTATGATATGCTGTGTGGCAAAGCCATTTATGTGATTTATTTGCCAATGTATTAAAAGCTTCCAATATTTGATCACCCCTTTTCATTCAATAAATGTCTACTGAAATGCATCAGGTTGGCTTTGTTAAAGTACAGCTCTTCTCAGAAAGATACTTGGCTTGCTCCTTTAAATTGTAATGCATGTCACTGAAGTATTTCTAAACTTTAAAAACATATTATTTTTGATAAAAATGTATCTTCAAATTGATTGATTAATGCTATTGGCTTCACCAACTTTAAAGTAAATCCACTGGAAAGAAATGACACTTATCTGACAGCAGTAAGACAAGTCTGACAGTACCTAAGATGACAATCCATGACATTTACATATTGAGGTTTTAAGTTTCTTTATGAAACTATTAATATTCATGCACTTATATGTGCCTCTTCACAGGTGTTCTGCATGAATAAAACAACTTGCCAAGAGAGATGAAAAATGAATGAAAATGGGAAATCATTTGGAGTAATACTAAATGATTTGTCAGTCTTTGTCATGCTCATCCCCTTCTCTTGCTTTGTAACTTCATCTGTCTCTTTAAATGGGCTTAGTATATTAAGAAGCCTCCATTCCTCTGTCTCACACAATTTCCATAAGTGTCCAGTTCCTTCAGATCAGTTTATTGTTTAAGACATTTTAGGCATTTTGTGCGGGGCAATGAGGACATGTTGTAAGAGAGAAAGAGGGAGGACCAGGGTTTGGTGTATGTGGTAGGTGTCTTAGGCCCTCGGACACTGTGTCTGTGTTTGTTCTCAGTGGATGTCCGTCCTCTTTTGTCCGGCGCTGTACAAATTTACAGATCCCTGAAGACCTCAAGTTTGATGTAGTGTTTTACGTTGTGGATGACATATTGTATATACGATACAGTGTGACAAAAGCCATGCATATGATTCAGTATGGTGCATGACATGCACATGAAATAAAATGGAACCAGAGAGCATATGTTAGGGTACTTTCCGTAAATCGTTTAAAGATAAGAGGCTATAACGATGACTTGATGTAGCTTCAGCTGATCTGGTCTTCAATCAGGTCAACGTGTTTGGCAATTTCCATAATGATACGTAACACATACACATTCATATACAACTTATTGCACACATCACACACACGCATGCACTCATGAACAGTGTGCAGAAGGGCATTAGTATTATAGCCTTCAACAGTCACATACTCATTGTAGCCTTCAACAGAGAATGTATTGCTCTAGGCCATAAACCAGAGGCCTTGGGCTCCGACAGTGAGAGTTGTGATTCAGAGGAGGGAGGGGGAGAGAGAGAGACACAGGTTTTGAGCGAGCAAGAGCAACGCAGCAACGTGTGTGTGTGTGTGTGTGTGTGTGTTAGAGTCTTTGTGTGGGTGTTAAAAGAGCCACGGTGCGTATTTGAGCACACACACGTGTGTTAAAGTGTATCTGAGTGTGCGTGGAGCGTGTGCATATGTGTATGTGCTTCCCCATGGTTCTGACGCAGGTGTTGCCATAGACGACAGAGCGGTCACCACAGTGACCCTGAGTGGAATAAGGAAGTGTCTCCTGAATACCAATCAGATTTCTCCTGGGACATAAAGCGACCAATCACAGCTATCATCTCACCTCCAGCCTATCATCTGCCCCTCAGCAGGATTAACCAATCAGAATTAGACACTGATATGCTCTGACTAGCATATCATTTACAGTATCTCATACATGAATTATTATCAACATATTTCAATTATGAAAAAAATGCAGCTAAGCTGACTTTGTTATTGCCGGACTGCTGTGTTATATTGATTAAAATTACATTGAATGCGTAAAATTCAAATGGCGCAAAGCCTTGTTGAAAGCTAGTTTAGGCAGACAACTTGAGCTGAGTTGCTACACTCACACATGGTATACTGTACTCACTGAACTCATACTGTATTTTACACAAGTCACAAATTTATTTGTAATGCAATAAACACATCAAATGGTCATATTCCATTTAGTTCCAAAATGATGATTAGCAATGTGTGTCAATTCACAACAGCAATTTGAACATGAGAGTTTGCTTGACAGACAGAGAAAGACGGAGAGAGAGAAGGCAATTTACCTTGTTGGGATTTGAAGCAGTAATTATCCACACACACTGTGCGTTGCTCTCATATTGAATTGGGAAGTTAGGAGATGTAAAGGTTCCTGACGGCCCTTGAAGATTACTGCCACACGTCTTCACTGTGAACGGAACAAACAAAAAACAAAATGTCATTGTTATTAGCAGCAACAACTGTAGAATTGGTAGTATTAGCAACAACAATTGTGTACTGTTGAGTCACCGCGCTACAACAGAGAGGCAATTACCTTTATAATTAAGCCATTAGGTATATGCTTAGCCGCATAGTCTCAGAACAAATACAACGGCAAAATATAGAAGAGTTGGTGGATCAAAGATGCCATGTAGGAAAAAAAACAATTAAAAGTGACACGACTGCAATGCTAACAGTGTGGTGACAGAAAGAGAGAAGAGGAGACCCAGATGCAGACAAGAACAGAAAAAAGAACAGCAGGTCAGAACGATGTTATTGATACTGTCAGCGACATCTCCCTCGATAAAAGTACTTAATTGGAAGCTATTGGCTGTGAAATACCACAGGATTAGCTGGTATTGACTGATAGAGACACTCACCAGCAATTTACTCTCAAAATCTATTTAAAGTCAACAACCTCCAACTACTAGCAGGGTAAGAATTATATTTGTTCTTAAAAAAGAACTGAAACGCACATCTTACATGAGATACCACAGCAGGATGTAACAGATACAGCTTCTACTTGAGCATAAAAGCCAAATTTGGTTGGCCAGTGGTGTAAAAGTGTACCATGCAGTTTGAGTTGAGAGTCTCAATGCGAATCCAGAGAAGCATATAACTGTATGTCAACACAAAGTCATACAAACTCACAAACACCGACTGTGAAGCTACCACTCAGTGTGGTGTTGAAAATGACACATGCTAGTCGTTCAACAAACCAACCAAGCCTTTATTAGGCTGTGTGTTCTGACTGGATGTGATAGAGAACCTGCTTGTCTGTCCTTGGGTCGTCCTGTTAGAGTTGGGAGGTAATTTTCTGGTTGGTTTGAAGCAGTGTTTGTTCCTTAATTAGTTTGTTCAGCGGTAGGCCGCGGGAACACGTACAGTTAACAGCCATGCGCGCGCGCGCACGCACACACACACACACACACACACACACACACACACACACACACACACACACACACACACAGAAACACAAAAGAACATTAACACATGCGGTTAATATGGACTGTGCAACCGAGAAACACACAGCAACGACATAATAGGCTTTCCGCACACACAGTTAGCGGTGTCACAGCAGACTTTCATGTGAGAGAACATTTTTAACATGCGTTCACACACACTTACCATGTAGACACAGTACACAGAAATGCATACTTTCAAGCACCCATGCAAGTGCACTACTGTGACTTAGTGGTTAGAAGGAAGGCAAGGTTCAAGTAAAAGAATCGTACCACAGTGTGTTTGTGTTTCTTTGTGTGTGTAATGGGGTGTGTCCGTGTCGTGCAGTAAGAGAGTGTCAGAACAAGTACAAGACTCCTTTGAGACAACCCTGTATCTCTCCCGTCTGTCTCTCTGTCTACGTCTCTGACTTGCCCCTGACTGAACCCAGTTGACGCTTGTTTCTCTAATTCCGAATGCATCTGCAGTTGACCTTCTCTTGTGTTCAGCTCACTGCAATTGATAACCCGATAGATACACAGAGACGAAGCGTGTGTTTGTGTGTGTGTTTGAGTTGCACGTGAATAAATGACTTATCTACATGTCTCAAAATGTGTGTGTGTGTGTGTGTGTCTTTGTAACAGAGTGTGTATGCATGTGCGTTGACAGCTCAATCAGCGTGTCCTGAACGAATGGCCTTCCTATCACCGTGCCAACAGCAAAGTGGGAACGGGGTTGCTATAGCGATAGCGTGGAGAGAGTTATCACCAGAATTACCGGAGGAGCTAACATCCCATAATTTATATTAAACTCCACCCATCTCTCTGCGTCCCGCTGTCTGTCTGTCTCTATGCACCTTTTATTCACGCTGTCTCAGTCCCTGTATCAGCCATTGTATACACTCCATGATTTACAGTACACTCTATCATTCGCTGTCCCTGTCTATCTCTCTTTCTCTCTATTTTTATTCCAATCCCTTTCTGTGCCTGTCTTCTGCATGTTTCATTTATTAGAGGCAGACTGGTGAAGTACAATTTTGAGGTGCTTCATTGAGTATTTTTCATTTCATGATACTTTTTAATTCAATTCTTAAGAAATTCCAGTTCCAGTTTTGTTTATACTTGTTTATACTACATTTAGCTGACCACTATAGATACTAGTTGCTCCGTAAGTGAAGATTTTATAAACAAGTATCAGTTTATAAAATTTGATGTATATGTATGTATAAACAGTAGTGGTGCAACGGATCATAAAACTCACGGTTTGGATCGGATCACATCGGATTCATAAAAACCCACAATTCAAATGATGAAGAAATAAATGATTGTACTTTTATGGATTAAAACAATCTTGTCTATATTAGTTTTAATGATGTATTGTAAACAGGTCATAATTCCCTTTCTAATATCTATTTATGTTGTCAAACTGTATATATTAAAGTTTCTGACCAACACATTTTACAAGATTATATGTGAACACATCATGATAACTTTAAAATGTACGCGCAAACGGATCACAGATCGACATTGGTCCATTACACCACCACTAATAGTTGTGATGTTTCAGCATAATGAGTACTTTTTATGTTGATACTTTAATCATATATTACTTCTGCTCTTTTTCTTAAAGCTGCTTTGACTTATAAAGTCAGCTATAGTTTTGGCAAATTATTGCTTATTAACACATCCAGCTGACATTAGCATTCATTTAGAGTTTTTCCTCTGACAACCTGATGCATAGAAGTCTAATATCCCCTCTTCTTGTTTCTCCATTTTGGTTTTCACCATGTCCAAAGACACACAACCGGCTCTTTAGCTGCTAAATACTCCGCTGTCTTTATTTTCTGCAGGAAGGTATTAGGTTAATGAGAGCCGAGTCTACAGGCTCAATAAGCTAAAAGATACTAAAAAGCCTTGAAGAGGTGAACAGTTGGGTGCTAATTCTCTGTGTTTGACACCTTTTACATTACACATACATTTGATCTATTGTTAGTAGTAACAACTTACAAAAAGCAAGATTTTGAATGCAGGACTTTTACTTGAAGTATTTTCATTATAGTTGTCTCACAGCCTCCCTGTCTGTCGGTCATTCTGCGTAGCATCGTCTCTGTCTGTGTCTCTTTCTGTACCTCTTTTTCATCATTATTTATACTGGCTCTCAGTATAGAGGGCTTGAAGCCAAAAAGGCCACACTATCATTGAAGCCATAATGAATTCTAGATCAAATTAAAATTTTTGATGAGGTCTATCTGGTACTAAAAGCATATTGTTGGAATCACGAGCAAGATTAACTGAATGCTTTAGGCAGGAACCGCAGTGAGTATATGTGTGTGTGTGTGTGTGTGTGTGTGTGTTTAACAACATATCCTCTTTTGAATTTGTATATTCAGATCAACTGGATTCCCCCAGGAGTCTCTCTCTCTCTCTCTCTCTCTCTCTCTCTCTCTCTCTCTCTCTCTCTCTCTCTCTCTCTCTCTCTCTCAAACACACACAAACATGCACACTCATACAAACCGTTGGGATGAGGACCAAAATTAAATTGTGTTTTGGGCAAGAATCACACTTCAATGTAGCTCCAATGGCCTGCCTCACAGTTCTCTGAAGTTTTGTTTTATGGCTTCAGAGCATAATTGACGCACCCCATATGCACCGGGAAGGTTGCTGGGTTTTTTGTAGTCTGAATTTTTCATCTTCACAATGTTTTGACTCGGTACTCCATTCTAGCATAGCAAAAACTCTTAAGTGTTTCCCCCGATCTCTGCCTTAGTCTCAAGGTCTATAACTGCTGTTTTCTTGGCAGGATGGCCTTCGCTGTTAGTGAGTCATCCCCACAGTGGAGGGCTCAGGTTCAATCATGCATTCAGCAATACCTGCTGAAGCATACTTGGACGCTTAAACCCTACCTGTTCCAGATTTTCCGCCTGACCCTGCACCCCAAGTAGAGAGCATAAACAGAATTGGGGGTGAGGTAAATCAAAGATAAAATAAAGTCGAATCACATGGATGAGTTTTCAAAAGTACACAATTCATGGTCTTATTTGGAAAGGGCATGCTACTAGACCAGCAACGTCCTCGCTGCACAAATGCATCTGTGGTTTCAGTGCTCATTTTTAAACTGCTGAAAGTTTTGATATTGCACACTTTTACTGGTATATTACTATTCGTTTAGCTTCCGTATCAAGCAAAGATATAAGTGCATAGACTGTTGTATTTTCTTATAAATTTGGGAATCACTCAATGGTATGCTTGTACTTAATCTACCTGTCCATCACAAAATGCCTACAAGCTAAGTTCAAGGTCAGTTTTCACCATGGTTAACTTCCTTAGTATTTTTCATAATTTCTTCATCAAAGGGACTTCATGATTAAAGTACATTAATTATTAAAGGATCATCCTCAAAAGGGGAAATTTCTCATTAAAGTAACTCTGACAGGGATGATGTGTAACCAACTAGACAGGTAAGCTAAGATGAAAAAAATCAAATCATGATTTTGACAAGAAGCTTTAGGGGGCATTTTCTATTTTGGTGTCAAAACAAGGAGACAATCATGTTCATTTTTAATTACGCCCTTTGTCTGGAGTGTGTTTGTCTGTCTCTATGGTACCAATAAGTCTAGGTAATTTGAGTTTGGATGAATATGACAACGTCAGAAAACATACGAGTAGAATACACTTCAAATCAGATTTTTTTATTTTGGTGAAAAGTTAATTTGTTCACACTGAGCGTTAGATCACTGTGTTGAGTCACAGTAGAGATCAGGAGCGTGAGTGGGAAGGCCGAAATGGCTGTTTGAACAGGCTGCCTACAGGAGCAGACAGACTGACCAATGGACACAAAGAATGATTGATGACATCATTAAGCTGGCACACAACGTTTTCGATGGCCCTCGCTCTGGTCAGAGCTTTAATGGGCACACACACACACACACACACACACACACACACACACACACACACACACACACACACACACACACACACACACACACACACAGACAGTCATCAGTGTAGTTGTTAAACAATGCCTGTACACTGAAGTTTCATTCTTTTCTTTCTTTCCTGTTTGAAGTCAAAGTATGTGCATTAGTGTCGGTTTGATGTATAGCACCAGTCGGTGAGTCAGTATAGTGAGGCAGATCATGTGAGCTCCCCTGGAGTTCACACACACAGATAGACAGAGAGAGAGAGAGTTGGCTTCGTGGCCTTGCCATCTGTCCATTAATCAAGGTGCCACATGGACTCTCTCTCTCTCTCTGTCTCTCTCTCATAAAGAGTTGGTGGAGTGCACAGAAGGACATTGCCATTTTATGGCTGTTTTATAGTTAATTTGTATTTAGTTTTGTAATTGTTTTAATGAACTTAATAAATCGATTACCACTCTGTTTCCCCTCCTTTTATCCTTATCAGTCTCTTTCTATTGGTTCACCGTTTTGATATAAAGGGCACATTTTCAAGATACATTCACTTTATTTTCCCACTAATGTTCCAAACAACACATTTAGCTGTATTTAGTGTTTTGACAGAGGTGACCCTTTAATAACTCAGCTGGCTTGATGCTTCCTGACAGATTGTCCCGATTTCAATGTTATTCATGAGTTTCCGCTTTAGCTATTGACTGGTCTGAATGTAAAGGTCAAATGAGCTGTGTTCAGCTAGACAAAGCCTTTCGCTCATTCCATATTGGTTCAACCGGATGGAACAAAGTAGGGTAAATAAGGACACTGTGCGGAAGAGAACACATTTTCTCACTAAAGATCAAATGAACATGTAATGAAATACAATTATGGCTGCTTTGCTCACACACACTATCTTACCTGTTGAACTCATTCCAAAGTTGAATTTATTTTCTTGCGCCCATAAAGCCAGCAGAGGTGCACACAGGGGCACACGGACATTTTCATTGTGCCAAGGTAGATGGAGCGGTGCTGCTCAAGTTGAGTTTATGCAGATGCAGCACAATTTTTTGTTGGCTTAAACATTTTTGGAATGAAATTGCACTGGCTTTTCCATCAGCTTAGTCCGTCTCTTCAAACATAGCAGGTGCCTTAATTACATTTTCTATCACTCAACCTATTTTACCACATACTTGAGTGGTTAGCCACACAGGTTCCATGTTTGGAGATTTCCCTTAAATGAACAGGAATATAGTTGAATGATAATTATAGTAGACATGTACTATAACTTACTGAAGTTATAGCGTAATTGGAAAGGTATCTCTGCCTTCTAAAAAACTTTAGTTTGCATCATCATATATGATAATACATTTCTGTGTCACAGTAAAACTAACATTACAAAGATTCAAAAAAGGTGTTGTAGGCATTTTTGGAAGCTGCCTACATATAATAGGCAGGTTCACTCTTAGAGGCCAGAAACTGCTGCTTAAACATAAGATGAGTCGAGCTGATGTCTGGCCATTACTGAAGCCCACCATCAGCCCACAGTATCATACTAACAATGCAGTCCTGCTCTAGGTCCCCTTTCAAATTGTGCTGTGATTGCCATTTCACAAAATGGCAAAAATAAATTGGTCACACATGCACTTCATTCAGTGTAATCGAGTCTGGAAATTCCTATACTTCTTGATTGGACATGTCTGGACAATGTCAATATTGCATCCTGGTTGCAGAGTTGTTAAAGAGGACATCTGGCAAAGAAGGAAGAAAATAAAAAAAAAATCACAGTCTATTAGCTTTAGACTAGCCACTCTTTTTTGACTCAACATTTCTATTTTCAGAATTTCAATATTGTATTTTTGCCCCAAAGGGGAAAAGGATTTTTGTGAACAGGTTTTAAAAATAGAGGAGAACTCTCTGTATTATTTTTTATGCTTTTCAGCAAGGCCAACACCACCAAAACACCCTATTTCAAGCTTTAAATGTATACTTGCAATGTTTATAGTTGCATAGAAGTGTGGTTTTTCTTTTTTGTTTTCTCTTTTGAGTGATCTTGGCACATAGCTCAAATAAAACCTCAGCATTGTTGTCAAAAAAGATATGATTCCAGTCTTTCATGTATCTTGTCCTTCAAGCAACCTCAATGTGGTTATCCTGGGATTTATGAGATTTTTGAAGATGGATGTCTTTCTGTTTCACCAAAGTAGGACAGAGATATACTGCATAACAATGGCACTTATCAGTACTTTCATGAGCAGCAAAACAAAAAAAGTGTCCTCCAGCAACATTGTCTCAACAAGAAGCATGAATTGTGGATACGTTTTTAGCATTCACAGCTATAGGTAGCTTTGTCAAAGATCACGTCATGAACTGTAAACAACGCATATCATGCATAGTAAGTTCCTACTGTTTGCCTTTTAGCATAGGGTAGCATTAATGGAGCTATGCAGCTTGTTTTAAGGGATGATGCTGCAGTAACTGTGCCCTCCATTGTGAGATGCTTAAAATAACAAAATTCAACTACAATAGTCACTAGTTACTTAGCAACAACCATAATGCACTTTGTCATGGCTTTGTCAAAGTTACTCACTTAACAGTTGCTCGTTCTGGGAATACCAGCGACTTTGTTTTAAATTCAACAAAGTTTTGAACAATGCTATTGAGAAGTTAAAGCAATAGCTTGGTGAAAGTGTCTCAGTCAGCCCACAAACCTTTCCTACAAAGATCCCTGCAGACTGATAGCTCTGCTACCTAGTGATGGAGGTCATTCATTTTAACCATTCACAGGGGACAATAATTAGGGACTTTAAATGTCACTGGCAACTTCCCTTTGGGGATGCTTAGCCCATCAGCACATGCAGGTAAATGGGAGACTTGATTGGCTTAATGTTAGTAGCTGTATTTAATTGATAATTATAAAGTATTTAGTGATGATGAATCCCTAACAGCCAATAACAATCTTAAGGAGCCAATCAACGGGTGTCATCACTATAATAACCCTGATAATAAGTTGGGTAATAAGGTTGATTTGCAGGAACCAATGAGAGCCCAAATGAGACAGTCCTGTCCTAACTGCAGGCCAGGTGCCGGCTTACAAGGACCTGTGCTGTCATACTAACAAAAAGCTAAATGAAGGTCAGTCCCCCTGTGTGTCTAGTTCACAAAAGAAACCCTGCGTAGCACTCAAGGATGGTGGTGACACTGTGTCCTTTAGCCAGAGTGCAAGAGTGCAGGGCCCTTGGCTGCCCTGCTGAGGTGTCCCTGAGCAAGATATAATCTCCCTATGGACTCTGTAGCTGACTTTGCACTTTGATCTCCCAGTGCAGCGCAAATAGAAAGAAAGTTTATCTACTAAGTAGGGCTGCGGCAATTTGTCAATGTAATCGACATAATGTGCAAGTTGGTTGCTAAAGGTGGAAGCATGTGTTCCCCCGGAGAACAAGCTGCAGCTATGACTGTTGTTACAGTTTCTAAATCATTTCAATTATTTCACTTGCCCCACACTGATGCAAAAATACATTTCCCATCACTCCAGTGATGAAATCCAATCCATGTCATAAACATTTGAAATTTAAAGAAAAATGCTGATTGACCAAATCAGAGAAAGGGTTGCTATGACAAACGATTGAGTGATTAAATTAATCTGTGTGTGTCACACAATCCTTTTCAATTTGAGGTCCTGTATCTTTCTGATCAGGCGTCTGACAAACAGGGTTAATTATCTTGTTACATTTGTTTGTTTTGAAACATTGAAATATTAATTAATTAAGTTTAGATATTCAGTTTTGGTAAATTGTTAAATTAATTGTTATTTTAATGGAACATAAATACAACAGTTAGTTAGATTAATCAAGTTATCGAGAAAAAAAATCGTAAGATTTATCAATAAAAATGTAATTGTTAGACTAGAAAAATAATCGTTAAGTGCAGCTACTACAAGCAATAACTATCACATCACAGCTCATCATTTATGTCTGGCTGTGATCAGTGTTTTCAGAAGGTTCCTCCTACAGTTAGATAAAAAAATGGGAAGTTTCAAATGGTTCAATTTAACATTTCCATCTACATGTAGGAGTTATGTTCCAAATACTTTAATTCTGCCATCAGTTACGCAAAAGTTTAGGTGGCTTTCATATGCTAATGTCCTGTGATGGATACAGTGAGTTTTACTTTCACGGAGGATATAATTTAAGCAGAAAGAGTAGGTGTGACATTTTTCAGCTTTTCCTTGCCTCCTTCCCCTCCTCCTCCTGTTACTCCTCTGTCCCTACTTTCATCTCCCTTGCAGTTCTATATCTCAGTGATTATTAGTTTGGTGTTGAAACTCTCTCTCTCTCTCTCTCTCTCTCTCTCTCTCTCACACACATATGCAACCCCCGCACCCAGTGAATATTGGTTTTTATGTTAAAGTATGTGTCTCCAGCCACAGTCTGAAGCCTAGTGAAGGGAGACATGACAAACGACTTTGGCATTTAACATGACAGACGCCCTCTCTCACTCTGTCTCACTCCCTTCGTGCATGCGAGTGTGTGCATCTGAGAGTGTGTGTTGCAAGCCTAAGACACTAAGACAGTGGCACATGTGAAACCAGAACCAGTACTGGAAGCTGAAGAAGGAATATCTGAAATGTGATAATTATCAGAGCACTTAGTGAAACGATGACAAATACCCATGTGTTCCCATTAAACATTTAAATCTGTATTCACTTTTGTCGAAGTACTGTATGTATGCACAGATTACATAAAATGTGTCACGTTTGGTAAATTGTAATTTGTAAGACCTTGTTCACAGTAGTGTTTACCTACAGTATATTGTGTTTATGATAGAGGGTGTAATTATGGGTCCTGACTATCATCACTATCATAACTGCCTTGATGTAGGAATATGACTGCAGCATGTTGGTGTGGCGCAACCTGCAAACATGGGATTATGGAGTGTTTTGTTTCATCATTTTCATAGCCAGAGGCTTGAAACTGATTTGTGATTCTTTCCACTATAAACTCAGCACTCCAAACACTGGGGGTTGTTATGCTTAAGTGTTTTCTTACCTTCACATGTGTGCTTACTGCCTTTTTTTCTCCAGCCGTCTCTGTGTCTGCTACTGTGGTGTCAGTAATTTGTATGCTTGTGCAGACGCGTGTTGAGAGGCGTTTCTTACCTTTACAGACCGGTCTGTGGTCACTCCAGGCTGCGAAGACTTCAGCCACTCTCTGGCAGCTGATGGTTTTACTGCCCTGAAGAACATAGTCTTCTCCGCAAGTGAACTGCACCACACTGTCAATGCTACACACACACATACACACACACACACACACACACACACACACACACACACACACACACACACACACACAGAGGGAAGGCAGAGAGTTGGAAAAACTGAAATATAGGGACAAGAAATGTGTTAATGCATGTACTTTATGTGCAGACGTGCCTGTGTGTGCAGATATGTCTGAATACAAAGATGTAATTTAAGATCCCTGTGTGCAACTTTGTGCATGCAAATTGTACCTGAAATCATTGCCATGGCGTTTTCCATTCTCTGGCTCTCCCGGGTCAGGGCAGGAGTTGGATGCGTGTCTCACTCCTCCTTCGTTTACTACACAGAAAGACAGACAGGTGGAGAGCCAGGGACAGACAGATTACAATAAGGCACCGACGAGGCTTAGAGTAAAGCAACACTAGCGTTTGGCATCAGGAAATTTCTGGCTCTCCACTTTTAGTTTCCAGTTTTGGAAGCATTGTCTGCCTCGTCTCTTGTTAGCTTCAGAGGGAAAGAGGTGGGAGGAGAAACACGGTACACAGACCAGGAGATCGAGAGGCAGACACTAAGGTAGGCAGACAGGCAGGGGGACGACACAGCACTCCAGACACGATCTTAATTCTCACAGAAACACAAGAGCTAATCTTGACAGTAACATCCAAACACCAAACAGACAACAGACAGAACCATACAAATACTACGACATTGCAACACACATGCTTCTGAGACGATGTATCTCTACTTTGTGTCTTTCTCCAATTACAATACTGCTGTTGACAGTATGTATGTAGCTTTTATTTATTTTGTTTATTTCTTTCCCTATCTTTGTTTTTCTACTTCTACTTCTTTTTTGCTTGCTTGTTTGGTTTCTTAATCTTTTCCTGTCACTCGGTCTCCCTTGCCTCTTTTTCCTTATAAATAACCCCACAGCTGTATTCCACTGGCTTTCTTTAAAGAGACACTACAGTATAGCATTTTCATTCCCACAAACCTCAAACATTCTCTCTCTATTTCTCTTGAGCATTTAAAACTTTTAAAACGTTTCAAGAAACATAGCTGCTGGGTTAACTTTGAGCAACGGACAGTGTGCGTAAGTGTGTGTTTGTGTGTGTGTGTGTTTGCATGTGGATGAGCAAAGAAAGAAAAGTGTGTCTTTTGCAAAGCTGTCAGGTAAGTGAAAGAAAGCAAATCACAAACAACTCTATTTCAATTCAAAAGCTTTCTATTTTAAAACTTTTCCAATTCCAATTTTTTTGTTCTAATACCAAAAGGGAACCATTATTTGCCACAGAGCTATTTCTAGTAGTTTGGCTCACAACTAAATTATTAGTAGCAATACAGCATCTTAATGAGCTCCACTGATGACCTATTTTTACTAAATTCTAGGCCCCACGTGACAGGATCTCTCGTATTTCTTAATGAGATCATGGTGAAGAGTAAAATTATTTTAATAATCCTTTAGTCCTCCTCATCTTTCATTCACACAAATAAAAGTAAAATTAGGCCACTCAGAGGATTTTGAATGCGCTTTTTTCAGTCGCTCATCCTTTCCTAATGTCTGGTGTCAGTGGAATTTAACTAGAGGGAAAACAACTGTCTTGGTGTGCTTATTTACTTCAACTATACAGCAAACAAAACACCCCCTGGTGTACTTTGATATTCGAATGCATGGACGGATATAGAAATGACAGGGAAACACATTTAATCATGTATTTTAGTGCAGTATAATATTCAGATCATTTCTCAAGCAGCAATAAGAACAAATTGTCTGTTGATCACTTATTTTATTAGTAGTATTTCATGAATTAATTATGTCTGATTGTGAAAGAACATAATAGCTTATATGTCATTTGAATGGAGATGGACACTATCCTCATAACTCATTTGTTTTTTTCACTCGATAAGTTTAAACTCATCTTCATCTAGCTTTTATATCTAAACGTTATTTTTGCTGCTAACAAGTCACCGTCACCTTATCTAAACAAGGTCTTGTTGCACAGAAGACCGCCCCAAAATAATATTTCACCTATAAAAAGCATAGACGAAAGTGGGAAGAACAACAGAAAAGAGCTGCTGAGTTTGCTAAAAGTCCCACCGAGTCAGTAAAACAATACATAATATAAATATAAAATAATAAATGTTTAAAGCACTGAGTGTAAGGCTGCAAATTGTATCTTTATTCCTGAATATCAATTGCCACAGTGTACATTTTCTCGATAATTAAAAATAATGCTGATTATGCCCTAAATCTGCTGTTTTAGTTTGTACTTTTTGTTGTGCTTTATAATCCTAATCAAAAAGCTAAGATCCGAAATAACTCAATTATGTGTAACAAACGCAGAGCGATAATTGTGCCCATTTATACTTCCACCCAGCCTGTCCGGGCTAACCGACTAACATGCATGTACATGTTTAGTCCCAGCAGGCGGTCGGTGTGTGTCTGTGCGTGTTTGTGTAGAGTAGATAGTTTGTTGCTTTGTTGGAGCGGCTAATTTGACCATCTGGACTATTAACACCATAACAGAGGGACAGGTTACAGTATCAGTGCGGTGCGCACACACACACACACACACACACACACACACACACACACACACACACACACACACACACACAAAAACCTTCAACAGTCACATACTTACACACATACATGCACATATACAAAAACATGTACAGAAACAATAACACGCACATAGGCACGGACAGACACACACAAACAAGTTTTGTGCTTCACCGGAGAGTTAAACTAGTCAGAGCGGAGCAAATTAACATCTGAACCAATCAGAGCCAGACTAATTAACATACAAACTCACAGCTGTAGAATCGAACCTCAACCATGACATCCCAAACTGTCAGGAAACCTGATGAATCTGGGATACGCTGTGTCTCTGTGCTGTGCTTAGCTCGGCTCATGCAGTATTTATTCACGCATAAACACAAAGTGGACAAGCAAATAAGGAAAATAAATCAGAAATGTAAAAAAAACAATGAAAAAAACATCATTGGCAAGCATAGAAACCAGTTAACAACATGGACAAGCAAGGTTCACTCATCTTCATGTGTGTGTACATGTTTGTGTGTTGGCATGTATGAGAGTGTGTCCTTGCATCGATGCAAATGTGTATGTGTGCTTATTTATGTTAGACCCTCCGGCTGGGCAAATGTCAAAAATGTATGTAGTGTGCTCAGGATTGAACTAGATGGAAAACATAAACATACATACATATCATAACCGTTAATGTGTAAGTGTATGTGCGCGTGTGTGTGTGCATGTGTGTGTGTAATATAGGAGAGAGTAGAGGAAATATAATAAAGACATGAAGAAGTGAGAAAGAAAGAAAGAGAGAATTAGATGTAAGATAACTCTAAAATATGTTAGGTTTATGTGGGCACTGACAGCTTTAATAAGTGGAACTTCAGTAAAATAAAAAAAGGTACTGAACTTTCCTGGATAGTTTTCATGCTTTTTATGCATGTTCTCTCGATGTCAGAGTGTTGAACGAAATGAAATAATACTCATGTGACCACTTTTACAATACGGTGCATCAAATGACTTATGAACCATTATCACCGTTACACTGGATAATTTGACTTCAGGCTGTCTTATTTAATAGTTGGTTTTCCAAAGTTTTACAACGTGGGATTTCACAAAGTTCGAGGACATTGTGGTGGTTCCAAAAGAAGAGCAGTAAATTAACAGGGAACTGTTTGTACTTGTACTGGATTTAAGCATGTAGCGTGTAGAAAGCTTGGAATAATAAATCCACATCAGTGCTTTGACTTACTGCTGAATGTGAGAAGGTATACTCAAAAACTTTAATATAGATGTGAATAATAGTGGAGATACATTAGTTACTTTTTTATATTTTCGCCACTGGCCTCATGACAAAGGGATGTTGTTATAAATGTAATAATTTGATGTCCCCAAATGACCTGTGTATAAAAGTTCTATACAAATCTAGTTAAGGTGTGTGATAGGCAGAGAAGAGAAGGGTGAGGAAATAAAGGAGAAGAGGCAGGAGAGGTGGTGGGAAACAATATTACAACAGCTGATTCACATCCCCAAAGCAAGCCAAAACAAACCATGATCAAGCCATGATTACACATATCAAAGCAAGCCATGAAGAAGCATGCATAAACCAAGACACCGTGACGAAAATGCAACATCAAAACAACAAAAACACACAGCAGTCAAGCATAATGCAAAAGCACGCTCTTATAAAGGCTGTGGCAATTTTCAACACATCTCTGTATGAAAGGATGTCTCATTTAAACATGTCAGTCACAGATTTAAGCTCTATGTTTCTGTGAATTGATGTTGCATGTACTGTCTGCACACAATATGTTTGTTTTGTCAATAAATACAGGCAGAAAGTGTTGGAACTAACAGCCCTTATATGAGACAAAGTGAAAACATAATAATAAAAAAGCAAAGCAAAACCAAAACTAAACACAAAACCAGTCCAGGCCACACCAAGCCATCACACATTAGTTCATTAGCCAGAGTGACATTAAGTTGTGAACTCACATATTGAAAACTTGTTGCTGGAGTCTTTGCCAGGGAATAATTTAACGCCCCGCGATTTAAAATCTACTGATCGCTTCACTGCAGAGAAGAACAGAATACAGAAAAGAGAAGAATATCAGACAACAGATTGGATAAAGTGAAAAAAAAATGAGAGCAAGCAAAGGAATTTAAAAAAGGCAGATTCTTTTCCCTCGCAATGCTGAGAGAGAGAAGAGTAGAGTGAAAAAGAAAGTTACAAAGGCAAAGTAAATCTTAAAATGGTGGAAACAGACAGCGGGAGTTGACATAGAGAGACAAAAAGTTAAAGACAGAAGCAAGACAGAGAAAAGAAAGTGATTTCAACAATAGCATCATTCAGAGCTTTTGTTCATAAGAAGCTTAATCTTTCTCTCTCTATCTCTCTGCCACTCCGAAACATACATCAGATGTCGAGGTGTTTTGCTGGAAAACCCATTATATTCTGAACAAAAGCTGGTTAAGGAAATTACAGCTTTAATGAAAATGAAAATGATGCAGCTCTGTAATCAAAGCAGTCAAATAATGGTACGTTAGAAAATAAATAGTTCTTTTAATCAGCATGAATCAAAGACAAAATGAGACAAACTGACAGAGGGATTCTTGAGCATTGTTTTCTTACATACGGGACATCGTACCAGTGCAGGATTAGCAGTGCTGCCCCTGTATGTTACTACAGCTCAGCACGTATGATTGGAAAGACAAAGTGAGTGGGCGAGAACTGTATTAGAGTCCATGCAATAATAACAACATCAAAACACCCAGGGGTAATTTGAATTTGACTCTCTCCAGATTTGATTTTTTTTCTGCTCTGTCCTTTCAAAATAAATGAATACATTACCAACATAAATAATGAAAACATAAACACAAATATATCTTGTCTTCAATGACAAAGTACAGTGACAAATCAGTTTAATGGATGTCTGATAGCGTGGCTGACAGTCGCTGTTTTCGTAATGACCTGACTAATCCATTGAATGGTGACAAATGGCAGATGAGTTAATGTGTTACAATTATCCTAATGTTTTACAGAGGCTACATATATGCACATACATCTGGTATATTGTCAAATAAATTATATTTGGCATGGTGAAATTACATCATGCACATTTTATGCCAACAATTATCTTAATGTTGCGATATACAGGCACATAAGTTAGTGGTACTCTACTTACCATGATGATATTATACAAACTGTATTAATGTGCTAACGATGAATGTATTGTAAAGTTGCTGAACATGAGCTCCATTTGTGTATTATTGTTTTAACTTACCAGCATGATACGTGGTTCCAACTGTATGTGTGTGAGTGTGGTTTGTGTATGTGCGACAAGTCGCGCAAGATACCAACCCACATCCTATTATAGTCATTTGAAAGAAAAATATGTGAGGTACATAATCAATCTTATAAAAATAGATGGAAATACAAAGCTTAAGAACTAGACTATGGACACATTTGCTCAGCAGGCCAATTCATTTTTTTCAAATATACTCTGTAGCTAAGGCAGTAGTGACGTACACTACTGTGCAATGTGAATCATGCTGTGAAACTAATTGTTAACACATTGACACATTATCACTGCATGTTTAAGCACTGCATGTTTAAGCACTGCATGTTTGACATATGCTGTTGTATAGCTGATATTTTGAAGGAATACTTACATACATATATCAATTATTCTCACTGTTACCGTGAATTTGTGAAGAAAATTTTCCTCGCATGCCTCCACAAAGAACAAAAAATAAAAAAAATGAAAAGATGATGAATTGAAGTAAATGGGGGCCGCTTTTAACAAATGATAAACTCTCTCTCTCTCTCTCTCTCTCTCTCTCTCTCTCTCTATATATATATATATATATATATATATATATATATATATATAAAACCAGTTTAGAAACTCTCGCACAACTTGTGCAGTATAATAAATAATAAAGTCTAATTCATCCACACTGTTTATGCAGAAGTGCTTTAAATTGTTAGATTTTACATGCTGTGCAAAATTGTTTCACAATTGGGCATTCTAGGGGTAAAGTCTTCGTTTAAGACCTCAACGCTGCCTCATGAACAAGAACATGTATCACAAATGCTGCAGACCAACCTGTGTACTAAATTGGAGAGTAAATGAACAATGTACTTACACTTGCTTACATTAGAGTCTTTTAGAAGTGCTAACACATCATCCCTTCATAAATGACCTACAAGTGATCCCTCCTTAATTAAACCAAAACTAGACATTATCACTTTTCCTCATGTGACAAAAATACCTCATTTAAGTTAATTGTAAGCAAACAACATATCGTAAAACACAAGGTTTTCATGTAACCACAGGCAGTGTAACTAAAAAAAAAAGCTACATTTTGTAGTTCAATTTATCTCGCTCTTCACAGAGGTTAGAATGTCCCTCTGTGTGAGCTGAGGGCATGGGAAATCATGTATTTTTATTACTGTAAGTAAAAACACAATATTTTGCGCTTTAAAGGTCCAGTGTGATACCTCCAGATCACAGGAACATGGTGATTTATTTCAAATCTGAATAGACTTTGGTTTCAAAGCACATAAGCTTTAGGCCTTGATGTATTTTTAACGCTAATGTTCACATTTGTAATGACGTCACCACCTGACATATTTTTTTAATTGGAAAAGACAATTCAATGCAATTCTTTATCAATAATTTACACATATCATGAACACATACAAATGTCCCTTACACCTTGAAATAATTAGTCAGAAATTCTCCATTAATGAGTTAGCTCCAAGCAACTCATGTATCACAGCAGTTTATGGCTGTCTCGAAGCACAGCACACTCATAAACCAAATGCTAAACACTTTAACTAACTTCACAGTAACCCATACACAAATAATACAATTTGTTATCCCCAACACTGGTGCCATAGATATTTTAAAATAACAATATATCTGACAGTATATCCAACATTAAAAGGCTTCCACTGAATTCTTTCTTCAATATTTAAGAGCAGAGATTCATACGTCCCTGGGTTATTCTCATGTTTTTAGAAAATTGCACAAACAATTTGGAACAACTACAGACAGCTGTATTTAAAAAATATATATAGTTCACATGAAACTATGATACAAGTGGAGTGAATACATTTTCTGTTTAAATGCATTGCAGATATAACAACCATGTCGGATGCATAAAGCCTTTTGTCCCTCGAACACTGGGTCGTATAGTTCTCATTTGTGTTCATTAAAAAAATGCACAAATAGTAAAGCAGAACATAAAGGGGGGAGAAACAATACATTACATAGTTGTAAGAATGCCTCCAGATTGAACTTGTATTTGAGAATGTCCCGAGTGTGAGGAAATCAATCAACAGACTTGTTATTTATGACAACAAGGGGAAGCTGTGATCTAGATCAAAGTCTTATAATCATGTTTGAGATGTTGTCCCCCCTCTTAGGCAGCCAAATTGGGAAATCTGGGCCAAAAATTGTTAAAAGTCAAATTTGTTTTTGCCTATGCAAATTCATTCACAGTATCAAGCCCCTGTTAATATGCATCATAAAACCTGTCCTGCGTGAATGTGCATCAAAGTTAAATATGCACGTGTTAATATTCTGGCCTACAAGCAGCAGCTCTACTGCAAACAACAGATGGAAGGGCAGATGCATTTAAGTAAACCATATGCACGAAGTAAAATATTGCATATTTAGCAAAATTATATTTAACTAGCAACAAAATAAATAAGAACTGAACTAAATTTGAACAGTAAGACAGCGAAAACACAACCTAATTCACTAAAATACACACTTAAAAAAAGCATCTCCTTGAGTCTGATGTAGTCCTGATACTGTACTTTCAAACCAACATCCTATCATATAACATATCATATGTTCTCTTTCAAAATGTATTCCCAAAAGCTACACCTACTCTGTAACCCAGAGGCAGGATCCAGCTCAATGACTCACATTTTTTAGTCATATTTGCCTGTTAACCACAATACCATCTGGATTTCAAATTTTTTTTAAGATTGGTATTGTGGAGCAGTGAGACATTCTCTCTAAGGAGGCGATTTTGAGCAGACAGGCATCACACACTTTGATTGAACTCACCAGCTTTTGGGCTAAATGCCCCTCAACGGTCGCTCCCCATGGAAAGGCAAATATTTCCTGCCATCTATTGTAAAACCATAGATTTACTTGTCTTATTTTCCAAAACAGTCAAATCCACATGGTTAACAGGCAGATATGAGCAACTCTCCCTATCTGCTTATACTGCAAATACCCTTTTTAAATTAAATATTGTCATGCTGCAGAGATGTCCTGGCCTACACATCATATTCTACAGACTTATGAAAAGATCTTTGTTTGCTACAGATCCTCACAAAAATCACACCATAATAATGACATGAATTATCATTACCTCTAACATCGCAATTTGTCAAAAATAATCGTAATTAGATACTTGTTCATTCAAACTTTGTTAATATTGAACGTGTTGCGTGTCCAAATAGCATCAATTTGACAAAAGGGCTCAATGTGGTGCCCGGAAATACACCGAACAAGTGTGAAGTAGATCGGGTGAGCGGTTCTTGAGATATGCAAAGACATCATTTGTTAAAAGCGGCCCCCATTTACTTCAACTCATCATCTTTTAATTTTTTTTTATTCTTCGTTCCCTGTGGAGGCATGCAAGGAACATTTTCTTCACAAATTCACGGTAACAGTGAGAATAATTGATATATGTAAGTATTCCTTCAAAATATCAGCTATACAACAGCTTGCTGTACTTAGATGTATAAAATGCTTAATTCTCACTGCATGTGTTTAATATGTAAGTATTTAGCTGGCTCAAATGTTACTTGAACTAGGCAGAAGGTGGTGATAGAAATATGAATGTGTACGTACAATGATCAATATATACCTCTGCCTACATTGAGTTAATCATGGTTTTAAGATATGCAATTAGTGAGTGCAATCAGTGGGTGGGAGCAGTTGTCAGTGCTGTAGACATCCTCCACATCTGATGAGCTATTTTATACGTACAGACCAGCAGTCATACAATATCACCAGATTGTGTCTATGCAAACTCACTGCATTAATTAAACCAAGTATGTTCCCTGCCATTTTGACATAGCGGCGTTAGAAAAGGGAGTCAACAATGAAAGCCAGTGCTGTTGAAATGCAAGCTCCAAAATAACATAAAAGATGATATAGGGGTAGTCCATAGATATATGAGCTCATGTGAACCCCCGAGGCCTACAGTGTCTCTGTACTTAGTTTGACTTATGGTTCTTAAGCTAAAGCTGACAAGGAAAAGGACTCAGGGATTTATTTACACAAAAACTAAATGGTATATGCCACATGTGCTAAATGCTCTGTTTTTTAGTGGCTGTAAATATTCAGAGCATTTCAAGATGTATGCACTTGATCACCTGTTTGACGCATTATGAGAGTCATATCAAGGGTACCATGCAGTCGACAATATCCAATATGTCAGCCTCCCTGAGGGGTAAACTGTCTCACTGCTCGAGTTGAATAATGGTTCCGTACCAGTGGTTGACTGGTGTTTCTTTTGTACTGACTGACTTATTTTGCTGCCATAGCATTGGCTGACTGATAATGCCGTCAGTTGTTCATTAAGAGCCAATCACCGCCCTACAGACACAGAAACTAATGAATACGTAATGAAGAGAGATGATGGAGGGATGTGATTGAAAGGTTCTGCCGCAGGGAAGGAAACAGATTGTTTATACCTGACACACATGTAGACACAAGACAAACTGGCACACACGCACACACTTAGACACAAACAAAAAACACAAACAGCTGCACACACCCATAATATATCCAAAGAAGCATCAACAGATTTATCAACTTAAAGTAGACACACATACATACAGAAACATAGCAGGAGACGCGCCAGCGGTGATGAGAGTGATTTCAGACACTAATACAGATACGTGGGCCCGTAATTCTGTATGTGCACAGGAGCACAGATAGACACACACACACACACACACACACACACACACACACACACACACACACACACACACACACACACACACACATACAGGCATACAAGGTGACACATTTCAAAAACACACTCATTCACAGCCAGGTGTTGAGGGCGTGGGGTTGGGCATTAGAGCAGAGTGCCATGCAGGGGAGAGTATGGACAGAATATCTAATCAAAGTAACCCTCAGTAATTGCTAAACACCATCCACACTGAGGATTGTATTTTTCTGGTATATTGGCACAGAATCAGTAAAGAAAGAACATACAACAGAGCCCCATAGACTGAGTAAATAATTGTACATTACAGAGACAAGGAAGCTAGTGCACAACCGATCTAGAAGAAGCGCTATGTCTTTATCTTTCAATGATAAAATGAATGGTTTCAGGGATGTAAACAACCTTCAAGTATGTGTCTGCCTGCAGTGTACAGTAATTATTGCAGCACATTGTCTGAGAAAGGACCCAGTACAACAGATGCCTGCATGACTGAATACAGTAGGTGAAGTCTTTGCAGATCTTCTTATATCTAATTAGAATTGATGTAGAGGTACATTTACATTTTCATTCAAGAGGAAGGCTGCTAAAGAGTATTGCATTGTTGCTATTTTCTCTGCTGGGGTATTTGTACAAAAAGCCACAGGTTGGGGTCAGGGTCAAGATAACAAGATGAAATACGGGAATGAGAAGCTACTAGGTGTGACATTTTCATTATGCTGATGTTGGAGAAAATTGACTTTCTTAACATTTCAAGTTTTAAATGCTGAAAGAGACTATTGATTTTGAGATGACGACTGAAGGTCAGAGAGAGCTGTCAGTCCATTCTCTGAGGCAAATTTGTCATTTGTGATATTGGGCTATACACATTGAATTGAAATACACCTTTTTGTTGCTTATGGTTTCTCTGGACAACTCAGATAGCTGCTTACATGACTAACCAGTTATGTGCAACTAAAGTAAAATGTGTTACCAAAGAAAGAAAGAAAGTGTTTTGAACCAAAAAGTCACTGATTGCGTGTGGCCATATCCACATGCAGTGTGCTTCAGGTGTGGCTCTAGAAATGTCTGTATGCTTTTCAGCTTGTTTTACTGACATGATGACAGACATAGATTACTGTTCTCTTTTAAAAACACTGAATGCTACTGCTCGCTTTCAAAAGTTACTTTTTGAGCCAACAGGAGGTGAGTATTTGATGCCTAAAATATGTGGGGGGGGGGGCATTATCCCTTAAAAGCTGAAATATATAACTCTCAGTGGTGATAGGTGTATAGCAAACGTAGTGAAATTGTTATGAAAGGTTGTATGGATGCCTGCAATTTAATTAGCAGATTGGAATCAGCCATTTGAAGATGCACCTGCTAGCAGAGTGTGATACTCTTGGATTTATTCTAGATTTTAATATGTGAAAATACAAAATATGCTGTAAAATGCTGGAAGATATCCCAAGTGCACCTGGCTCTGCTTTCAGCAAGTGCTAAATCCTGAGAGGTGCAGACACATCAAACCAATCAATATTTGAAAAGTATCAAATGGTTTTGAGCGTTTTGTGATCACCATACAAATGGGTATAGATATTATATTAGTTAAAAACACTACGGATGTCAACTTAAACATATGGTTCATAACTAAGAGGTCTACTTACACCTGTATTAATTGTTCCAGCTTTGCACGTATAGTTAATTTGATGAAAGTTCTCTATATTGATACAGCATTAGGGGTGTGTAAATACATTAAAAAGACAAGGCCATCCTTCACCTACAATACCAGGGTGCAATGTTTGAACTGAAAACATCCATCTTGAATGCATTATGGCAGCAAATGTTCCTTGAAATGTTCAATAATTTATCTAACACCAGCACTAAACATGGAACACCGTTATTCATTTTTCTAACATCATTAAAATAATGCATCACAAAAACAACCTCTGATGTTTGAGAGGGAATATTGTAGCATTGATGCAGTAATACGGATCCTCAGATGACCTTGTATATTTCTCTCTGAATCTCACATCCTTCCAGTCATATTTAATTTCCCCCCTCCTCCCTGTTTGCTTTCAATACTGGTCACACCTTTTCTTTTAAAGTGTAATCAACAGATTAAGATGATTCTGGGGAGGTTCATTCTGTGATTTTAATCATCGTGTTCTCTGGTACACTGTGACATCCTGACTCTGAGGCATTGCCAGGATCTCTCCATTCTTACTTTATTGTCCCCTCCACCACCACATTCTGTAATGTTAATGTTCATTGATAGGAGCCTGGCAGTATTTCCCAGTGTTTAGACTAAAATATGTACAGCAAATGGAAACACTGGCAACCATTCAATTGACAAGATGGCTGGCTGACTGGCCTGCTAACTGGCTGACTGCCAGACGTAATGGCTGACTGACAAGCTGACTGACTAGACACTTCAGGCTTTTACCTCACACTGTTAACTAAGCTACTTACAGTAAGTGCAACAGGAGTAAAATTCTGATTGACCAGTGGATCGACCGGATGACTTTGTGAATGACAATCACACTGTAGGAATGTAGCTGGTTTCTAATGTGTAATGGTGTGCACTGCAATTTGCTTCAATAGACTCAAGCTGAAAAACTGCTTAGCTGTCTGACAAACCGAGTCATGAAAATCAAGTCAAAATAAAAGATAATATGATTTAATGGAGTTGCTTATATCATAATTTATCACAATTTACTTAGTTATGGTTGCTAAGCTATGATTGGGTAATCACTTTTAGGGGGAGGGGTTTAGCAAATGTTTTAGTCAATTATCACAATATCATGGGGATTTTCATCAAATCTATTTTTGTCATAAGCAACTGTCGTATTTTTGTGCTTAATGCATATATTTACGGCAGTTACCTGAATGAACTGCAGCTCAATGCGTGATTGTGTGAGTCACTGGCTGACTGAAAGCACGTGACTCACTGACTGGCTCGGTGTCCACCGCTCTTCCCCCTCAGTTCTTGATATAAATAATTAACTAATGAGAATATATAAAAAATATGATGACCTTGAAACTGATTAAAGTTGACCTATTTAAATGGATAATTGACTGTACAATTGTATTCTCATATATTATTCCTGCGGCCCTTGAGAACTCAACAGTTTATTTGGCAACATGAATCACTTGTTTCTAGCTTTGGGGGAGAGCTGTTCATGTTTTGTTTTTTCTTTTTATTTAACAGGAAAGATGACTGAGAAAAGATTCCCATTTCCAGCTGCAGCCTTAGGGTGTAGTTGCTGGGGGCTGAGAGCATACTGTAACACACTCAGTCACATCTGGAAGCTGGCTTGATCTATCACAGTCCCTACACGTGGCAATGCTACAGCTGGGTTTCAGTGCTTTGCTGAAGGGAACTTTGAGCATCATTCAGTCTTTAACCCAAGTACGGTTTTCCCAACTTGTCGACAGATTTAAACCTGAAATCTTTAGTTTGCACAGTTGTAACTCAGCCTACCGAGAGACTATAATAAAGACTTGATCCATAGAAATTACATGAATATAAAAGATCAAACTTCAATCAAAATCCAACTGGATTTGTTGTTTCAGTGTAAAGGCCTTTAGGTCTCCAATGGTAATTGCAGTAATGAAGCTTTTAGCAGAGGAAGACAATTATCCGTCTAATTTGATCATCGCATTAGTGATCCACCTCAGTTATTATCCAATGACTTTACTGTGAACTGTTGTCAACAAATGATCATCCTGGCTGGATACTATTCAAACTACTGTCATTGCTGTCTTTGTCACTTTGTCTCCTCATCACTCAACCAACACTAGTGTCCCCTCTATGCCTTTCGAGGGGGATGTCAGAATTGCTGGTATTTGTACATTGAAATTGGTCTAATTGACAAGGTCAACGCAAAAGTCAGATGAATAATTAAAAAAAATAGAGCATCTACATTCTTTAGGTGTAGAAACACATCCCATGACTTTATGGTAAATGTATTGTCTGAGGACGGACAAGGACACCAGAACTGAGAGTATATGATGCTTTTCAACACGTAGCTGCAATATTAACAAAACTCAGATATATATTTACACATTATCATATACTTATCACTGATGGTCACACAATAATAATGATCTTGATTTGAATTATTTTCAACAAATTCATGAAAAGGACATTTTCGGTCTCGAAATGTGGCCGATTTCTTGGAAACTCTCATCTGGTATTTTAGGCTACAGTCCAGAGACCAACAGGGTTTTAACAAACCAGCGTCCCAAGGTGAGACCCCACAAATTCACAGCTTTAAAGTCCCCAAACGACATGTTCAGTACAAGGATGACTAAATGAACTCACCAGGGTGAGAGGCTACATCAACTCTGATTTCATCTTGGCCTGAAAAAGTAGCAATGACAAATATACTTTTTATATTACAGTGGAGTGCATCTTTAAATGCATTTTGGTCCTGGAGTGAAGAGCATTTTACTATTGCCCAGAGATGGGGCTGAATAATTAATGAGCCCTCAATTTAAAATGCTAATGATTTAATGGTTGTGCTTGTATTTTGCTGTAAATGGTACATTAAGGAACAGAGATAATGTTCAACATATTGACAAAACAATCCAAAATTACAGTAATGTATGAATACACGAAAAAAAAAAATACTGATTTTCTCTAATTTACTCTACTTATCTTTTAATACTATTTAACATATGCTATACATACTAAATTTGAAAATGCTAAGCATTTATAGATATTTGATAATTCCTCTAAATATCAACAGGGTTGCCTGAAATCTTGTGACTAAATTGTACATTATGTAGCAGCTTTAGCCCTTTACAAAGAACACTACGTCCTACGAAGATATATTTGATTTGAAATGGTTGATCCACTGATAGACCTAATCTAGTTTAGGGCATGTTTGAAGACCTCGCAATTGTGAATCACTTTGAGGCATCATTTAAATTCAAATGGACAATTAACTCTGTAAATTGTGCGTGGCCATGCAGTGGAGCTGCAGGCTTTGCGTTACTAAATACACTAATACACAAACAGGCTTTTCCTATGTCCAAGAACACATGTCTATCCACACATATTCACTCACAATAGTTAAAGCTTCTACAAGGAACTTTAATTTTGTGTATATTTTGGTGGTCCCTGTGGGCAAAAGAGGTATTTTTTCTGAGTGCCACAATCCATTCAGGAACCCTCTCATTGAACTGCAGCAGGTTCTGACAGTCTGGTTCTCTTGTGCCTCCCTTCTCTCCAGCTAGATTAGCAATAAAGCCTGGGTCTCCAGCTGCTCTGCTCGTGGCTGGAAGAGGAGCCGCTGCCACTGGGTTTGGGGCTCTCCTCCCCCTGCCAGAGCTTCCGACTGTAGGTCAAAGGTGGCAGCGAAGCCACAACTGGATCGGTGAACGGGTCGCTGTTAGAGGCCCCGCTGGAGTCTGAGTTGGTGGAGTTTTTTTGATGGAGTTTCATCTGATTTTGCGTTGATTCTGACCCGGTGGCACCGATGACAAGCATGAAGAATAACTATAGAAATAGCCAATCTTCTCTCTGATTGTCTCATTTACTAATGTAGGTCATATGGGCATCAGTATTAAATTGTGAATGCTTCATAACCAGTTAAAACTTCCAGTAACTTTGAATATTTTGCCAAACCGCACTGCCAAACTACTCAACCCTTAACTGCCCACCACTCTCTGGTTATCTGTCTTTTTTTGCTTTCGTCTTTATTTTACTGTGTTGGTTTCCGTCTCCCTTTCTCTTTTCTGGATCTCCTCCCTGTTTTTACCAATTCCCCTCTCTCTTTTTCTCTGATGTTCCTTTGTGATGTTCTTTTCTCATTTCTGCCTTTTCGCCCCCGCTTCTCTTCAAACATGGATATAAATCATTAGATTATTATCAATTCCAAACTTCATCATTTGGGCAGCAGCCAAAGGAGGTTTTTATGAGCAGAGTGGCTGACCTGTATCTCACAAACACACACACACACACACACACACACACACACACACACACACACACACACACACACACGCACATGCACACACACACACACACACACACACACACACACACACACACACGCACATGGACACACACGCACAGTCTGTCCAGCTAGCTGGCACCACCTAGAGCCAAACCTTTCCCTCTGAGGTTTCATAGCTGTGGCTTATGAACTCAACTAACCTGTCTGCCAAAGCAGATTTGTTCATTTAGTCTCTCAGAGACAAATTTGGAATTGTTTTCATACAATGTTTGCCACTAAACTTAACTAACCCTGCCCAAGGGCTTTGCGATTATAATGTATTCTCTCTGAGACAAGTAGAATTTAGTGGACCAGAACAACATATGGCTTGCAGGGGGGAATTACAGTCAAAGTAAAATAAAAAAGGTGGATTATCATTAAGTGGAACTGTTTATAATAAAGTGGAGTTGATGAACATCCTCAGACTTCTAATTAAAGAGTAAATCTGAAGGGGTTACAGCATAATAAATGCAGTGGAACATAGCACAATCAAAGCATACTGGAAACAAACAGAATAAAATACAAAAATATAATATCATATTTTACAGTTAATGAGTCCAGAATTAATCTAATGAATGCTTTAATTGTAAATTGTATGTTTGCAAGTTCCCTTTCGTTTCCAGTGGTTCTACCAGATTTAAAATCAAAAGGAGATCCACCAATCAGCTTACAGTGTCAGTAGTTGTATTGGCAAAGTAAGAATACTGATCGATCCTCATTACCCACTGACATGGTTGACACATTTAATGACTTAGAGCGAAGTAATGTTAACAAATACACTATATAATAAATTATTTATATGTAATACAATCATTTTTTTACTGGCTGGTTTATTGTAATCCAAACACAATGAAATTAGACTGTATTTCAAAGAAAAAATGAATTATATGTAGTTTATGAGAGATGTCCTATGAAACTAATCTGCAAGATTCTTACAAACAATGTGTGAAGATTTCACATAAACCACTAGGTTTCTCAGTAGAGATGAGTAACTTTATACTCAACCCGCCCTGTTGCTCATGTGTGAGGACTAACAAGGTAATGAAGATGGCTGACAGCTGACAGGAAGCAACCAATCAATCACAAGCTTGTTAAGAACTCCAGTAATTAATCAACTAACCTCTCACACTGACACCACTCATTAACATGTTGATCAACCTTTAAACTAATTAAGATCAATTAAAACAATTAAAAGCAAATCTCAAGAGGAGTGGTCAGGTTGTCAATCAATCAATCAAGAGAAACGTCTGAGAAGGAGAGAAGTAGTTAGGAGGGTGGAGAACAACAAAAAAGATGAGAGGAGGGAGAAACAAATGAAGGGAGGATACAGTAGAAGGGTGGGGGGTGGAAAGATGTGTTGAATAAAGAGGAAGGGGAAAAGAAGGATGAGGTTTGATAATAATTTTAACTTTCTACAAGGTCCATTCTACAAGTTACAATATGCTGAATGTGTACATTAAGAACACTGGTTTGACTTTCATGTATAGAACACAGACATCAATTCCATAGTGGTCGTTCTTTAAAAATCAAACACTAGCAAAATTTGCCATGAGGTGTTTTCTGGGGTCACATTTTGCCTAATAAACTCATCATACCCGCAGATTGGGAAATTATGCAGACTTAATATAAAATCATTAACTGAATTAATTGCAGCTTCCATTCCTTAATTGTCCTAATTGACCACAGTCCTGCAAGTGGCACATGTGACCAATACAGTAAAAACTTGTCCTGGGTCATAAAGAAACCTCTTTCTCAAATCTAAACATTTAATGGGAGTAATCTCAAGAGTAAGTAGTAAAACAGCTGGATTCAATTTGCTGGTTCAAGGGATTGAATGTTTGTATAATACCAGCTATAAAACAATATTTCAACACAGATTTGGTACTCAGCAATCTCTTGCTCAATGCAATGACACTACTTTCTACCTCTATAGCCAGTTTTGCAGGTGGCTCAGAAAGGTTGTTCTGTGATGACAAAAACAGATGGTAATAGCCCTATGAAAATCAGCAAATTACCATAATTACTGTCTTAAAGGACCATGGTGGTAAACAGTGTGTATGAAAAAATGATGTTTAAGAAGAGAAGATGTAGAGGGGGGGATAGTCATGTATGAATATCTCTGAAGGTGATCCGCGTTCTGTGTTTTTTCAAACATGACAAGTAAACACCAACATAACGTGTCCACATTATCTTCAGTGTTTTTCTTTGACAAGTTATATAGAAACAGGGCCCAGCTCTGACAGCACATGGCACACATGCTCCCGAGAGGTGACATTTTGGATGGGTGCACACCTTAGTCTTCTTGCCTGAGTCTGCTTGGTATTTTGGTGACTTGCTGCAAACTTGAATGTGCTGTGAAGTGAGAGGCGAGGCACAGTAGAGAGTGCGCCGGTAATAATCGAGTGGCACAGTGCAATTTCAGTGTCAAGTATGACCATGATTTACTTGCTTGTGCTGCACGCCTACACAGACCAGGTCAATGAAGGCACACTGTACTGTTTCCATGACTTTAGTTTACACTAGTTTAACTTTAAAACAATACACACACAATTAATACAATCTTCCCAATTTTAAGTGGATTTGAGCAGCTGATTTGTTGGCCATGATTGATGCAGGCCCATGAAACACCTGCTGATAATTTTCATCACAGCCTATTTCCATCAGTGTTGCAGGTGCGCAACAAATATCAAACACAGCTCCATGCCCAGTGTACATTCTGAAGTTGAATGGACTTTATGCACCATGCACAAGGGATTCACAAAAAGGGGTCAATAGTGTTTAAAAGTACCAAACCAGTTGTGATCCGAGACTAAAACAAAACATGGGAGAGTATGAAAAACAAGTACAGTATGAAATCTAAACACTATCTGTTCCAGAATGTGCAGTTGCTCCACACATTCAGCTCTCGTTATCGCTGTTGGGAGACGTGGACGATGACAAATGAATTTCCTAATGTTTTCCACCAGTTAGGGTTTGTGTCAAAGAAATCGAACTGTACGCCTATGAGCAGTTACCCGAGAGAAAAAGAAAAGAGTACAAGAGAGAGAACTGGACTGAAGGGAGATGCAGAAAAATGGAGACAGTGAGAGAAAGTGTAGTGGAGAAGAGCCAGGAAGACTGAAAGTCAACAAGCGTAATTAACTGTCAGTTGAAAAGGGAAAAAAGGCAGCAGAGAGAAACAGAAAAAAACAAAAAGTCAAAGGAGAAAAGAAAATGTCAAAGGAGCTAAAGCAGAATCTTAAAAAGAGCCATCATTAAATTAACAAACCCAAAGAGATCTGGAGATACTGTAGACACAGACTTGTGTTTATCATAGATGAAAGAGCTCTGCATATGTACGTGTGCAAATATGTACATTAAGATGCCGGTCTCTCTTGATGTAATCACATTACCCATCTTACCTTGATAATGTGCGCTGAAACCACGGTAACGGTGGTTGCCATCAGTCACAAAATGCAGTCGGAGCCAGTTCTTGTTGCTGACGATGGGAGAAGGGACATTACTGCCTGACAACCTGCGAAAGAAAGATAGGAAGAACGTTGTAAGAAATTGAAATAAACGCACACTAACAAAACGTTAGCCTTTCCTTTTTCCCAACAAATCCAAAAAGGATCAGGCAGGAGAGTGTGGCGAACATGCCTTGCTGTTCAGGTCTTAAACATAGAAAAATAATGAGACTAGCACGGATATCAAACTATTTGCTTTGGACATTTGACTAGTTTATAAGAAAATAGCGATTGCTGTTAGTTATCCGAGGCACATTTATATCACTTGAGGCACTTCGTGGCCATTCCCTTCCTTCACAATATGCCTTGGTAACTTTAACTTAATGGACATCGTCAAATAATAAATGGAGTGCCCACCTTATCAGTAAACAGAATAAGAAACTCCTCATTATAAGACAATATGTTCTGAAAGATCAGTCTTTTCAATTAAAAAAAAAATGTAGGCAACATTTTAATGTTTTTAACTGAAAACTATGCAATTTCATCATTTTGAACCATTATTATATAGACAATGCCCAAAAAGCTTAAAATCAAAACATGCTATAGTAAATCATTTTATTATTTACACATAAAACAGCCTTGATCTGAACATTTAATTCTGCTGGTAATGTTTGCCATGAAAGATTATATTCTGTTGGATAACTCAAATGAGCAGATTCAGAAAACTTTTAAATGAAGGTAGACCCTGAGTTCCGAGCTCCAGACCTACAGACCTTCCCATTTCTCTCTGCTTCAGCACACCTGAGCCAGCTGATGTTGGCCCTGTTCCAACAGTTAGGGCTGCTGAGTTGCATCAGGTGTGTTCAAAACATAATGACTATCTTGACTACTTGTGAGGCCCCTGGTACTCGAGGCCCTGGATTTTGGCCCCCGGTAAGCCCATGCATTACTGCGCCATTGGTTGTCATGATGACAACACACGTCAGTGAGGCTGTAAAGTGTGTCACACTTTGTTGCTCTGCCGCAAAGCCAGAAGCCATGGTAGTAACACAGTGAAATTTACTTCTATGTTTCACCTTTGGTGCAAAAGGGTCAGCCTCCATGGCAGGACCTGTGTTGCACGTCAAGACGGCAAGAGTTATTCCTTGGCTTGCCGAAAGCTTATACGGAACTTAGCCCGCTATAGTGGTCACAGATCTTTGCAATGGCAATAGTACACATAAAAATGTCTGCTGCTCTGACCATCCTGCTATGTTGATTTAAATGGGAATGTCCATTCAACTCACCTTCTATGTCTATGGCATTAAACTTTGACTGGCTCTTTTAGTCTTTTAGTACATACTTAGAGGGAGCGGGAAAACACAAAAAATTCTGTCGTCATTCTGTAAAAGAACAAAGCCGAAGTCTGTAAAACAAGGTAGTGAAGCTGTAAAGAAAATGTCACGGCAACAACAGACACTAAAAAATCAGCCTGAGGTTTGGTTTACTTCACTTAAATTTCTGTCGCATTCTCCGTCTTGCCTGGGTATCTTGTGTCTTTGTGTGTGTAGCTGCTGTCTAGAATGAAGTAAGAACAAAGCCTGTGTCTGTAATAACACTGAGTGATTTACAAAGAGTGTAAGGACCTCACTGTCCAACACAACCAGTTTGTTTCTGCAGCTCCACTCGGAACAAAATGGGGATTTTGCTGCATGCTAAAGGGCGCCTCAATTGCTCTTAATGATGTAGGAGATAGTTTTTTCCTTATTCATTCTTCTTGCCAACATTGTAAGATCCTGCCAGCTGCTTGAGGTTCGAGATTTGACTCAGTAACTTTGAGCACAAACTCAATTCTCATGATAGTTTCTGAAAATTTGAATGAAGTTGGTGTCGTATTGCATAATTATTATTTCAAAATATTTTGACCACTACTACTAACCTTTATTGTACCTCTTATATGCAGATCACCAAGGTTTCAAACAACTTCCGGACTGTCACACTGCAGTATAACACTCTCAACAATATTAGCCTTTTTGCAATGAAGCAATCTTATAAGCTGGGGCTTTGATGGTGCACAGCACTAGTAGATAGGACTCAATTTGCAATTCTTTCATCAAGAAGGGAGGATGAGATCGCTTAATTGGCTGAACAGATGAACAAAGCTCTTGTGGTTGGCAAAGTGAGAGTTTTAGGTCATTGTTGGCAGCCTTAGAGGAGGTGACTGCTTTCCAGCAGACACTTAGAGAATAAAACATCCTTGCTCCTGTATAACTTATAACAAATATCTGCAGCTGAAATACAATATCTGCTGGCAATAATCGTCTTCTTTACGTCAGTCCTTTGATGTATGGTGCTTTCATCTTGTAGTGTCAGCCACAGGTGCGTTTTCTACTCCCATTACATTTTTACATTTTAAGCAATATCACCTTCGCTGTTATATTTGAGACGCAAGTACGAGTATGAAATGGACTGCCCTCTCATGTTCGCTTGTCTCCTTCTATAAACCCCTGCTGTTAACCTTCGCAGTCCATTAATATCCACATACACACGGGCACAGAAATACATGCTCACACACACATGGATGGTTTAGTGTATACAGTACTTTCCAACACCTGCACCCTCCAATAACAGCGGTATGAAGTGGAGCACAAGAATGCTGAGCCAGTGTTTTAGAAGGTATGTCTTTGCATGACTTGGTTTGTGCTTGTGTGTGTGTGTGTGTGTGTGTGTGTGTGTGTGTGTGTGTGTGTGTGTGTAAGAGACAGAGGGAGGGTCACCTTGTGCCCTAGATCAGTAGGATTATCTGATGCCTGCTATTAGTCACACACACAAACATACATTCACACACAAATGCAAAGTAGTTTCACAGGCCCAAATAGACAAAAACTACCTAATACAACAGTGACAACATGACAAAACAATAACACAACTGTGAATGTATAGTGACCAACACAAATAAAGTAGACACCTATATTATGAGATTTCTGTTGATGCACTCTGGGGAAAAGTGGCCCAGTAAAAGAATGATGTATGCTTAATTTGCTGGGATTGGGTCATTACATTTGTTAACGATTACAAAAAGTAAATTGGATTAAATTATTCAGCTGCATGAATAGGTGAGAAGAAAGCAAACAATTTACATAAAGAGAGAGATACTTTTCATATCTGTTTCTACTATTGTTTGATTCTGTATGTATTGGTCTATTTTTGTAGTTTTTGGGCAGTTGTATGCTTTTATTACAGACAGTAGAAGAGAACTAACTGGAAATTAGGAAGAGAAAGAATCCTAGTCAGACTCAAACCCAGATCGTTGCGGTTCATAGATGATGTCTTAATGGGAGTGTCTCGTATTTTACTTATTCTACAAAGAAATAATTCCTTATACATACTAAAACACCAGTCACTGCCTTGTAAATCCCATTCAGAAACAATAACAAAATTGTATTCAAATTGAATACACTATGGCAAATCAATGCTCAACTAATCTATTAGCTGGAAGAGAGACTAAATGAGATGGAGACAATGTTAAGATAATAAAGGTGATAGAATACAATCACTGACATCTGATAAAAAGACATCTAAACTGTCTATACATGTATGTGATCTATATATCCGAAAAGATACGGACAAAAAGTACGATCTCAAAGTACATTTTTAAACATATTTTTAAAAAAAATGGAAATAAAGGCTGAAAAACACGATACACATGAATGTATCCAGAACATTTGTATGTATAACTGATTGCATGTAAACATGATGGAAATATATGGAACAGACTTTACAAAAGATTTTGACTAAAACGTCACTAGTATGGATTCCCATTTAAAGTATGTTGTGTAGCACATGAGAAGAAATACATCTAATATAAATTAATTATAAATGTTACAAGTGATGTTTTGTTGATGTGGTGAAACATTAAATGCTTGAGCACAGACTGTAAAGGATTATGATGTTTACTAACAACACGCAAAGAATTCTGAACACTAGCCTCGGCTTCGACCATACACTTTTTAGAGACAGGTTATGTCAAACACTTGGATAACAATGGGCACAATGTTCCAATCCTTCAGAGAACCTCTCCTTTTGTCTCTTTTTTTACACTATTCATTTTTTTCATCAATTGATACTATTATTTTGCTGACGTTGTTTGTAGGTCAGCCTTTCTGTCACCCTCTCTCGTCTCTCCTTACCTCTCTCCTGCCCTTCCTCTTTCCCCTCTCCCTTCCTCAGCTCTCGTCGCTGTGTATCTTCATGTGTGCACTCTCTCTCTTGCACACATTATTCATGTTTAGAGCTTTCGATTCACTTCCTGCTATGACATCATTACCCAGAGTGCATCATTAAGGGCATAGTGTGTGGATATTCAATCTGTTCCAATATTAAAACAGGAATTAAATCATAAATATATACGTAGAGCCAGTGTGTGACGCTAAACGATTAAACTGCATGCTTAGGAAGCACTAAAACAACTCCAAGCTGCAGGATGAAGGTATAAATCTCTCACAGGAGGAGCTAGGAGGTCATAGAGAAACATGCTGGCAACTAAAAAGGTCACCCATCTGGATCCCCACAGCCGCTGGGAACACCTCCTGCATAGGTGCCAGGCATGGCACATGAAGGATGATGATGCTGGAAATGGCAACTACATTTATGGATAATTAAAGCTTAAAATGATGCTTTCAGCAAAAAACCTGATACTTCCAAAAATCATCAGTGTCTGAGGTGCTGAGAAGCTAGTGGATTTTCCCTGAGTGGACAATTTGTAATTATTAAATCATTCATCTATGTTGATGGCTTCTGTCTGTGACTGGTAAGTGTTCTCCCAAGATGTCTGCTATAAAGGCACTTCAGAGCTGCCCCGAGGTATTATAGATCATCCTCTGATGGGCTCCAATATTTTTTTTAATACCATGGTCTCAGAGGGTGTCCTATATGTGATTTGACAGTGACATAGGCGTAAAATACATGGGGTGAAGCCAGGCTTAGTGCTAAAGGCTACTGATGCTTTAAAACTTCTGATAGTGAAAGTTTTCCTAAGATGTCATGGACCATCAACAAAGCTTGTGGAATAATTTGTTTGAATTAAATAACAGACATATTCCTCAAGAAGCTAAATTAAGGAGTTTAAACAAAGGCTCTTGATTGTCACCCGGGTGTCCTTACCTTGATTACAATGATAATAGCAGCATAGTAGAGTATATTTTAGCAAAAATACTTGTTATAGGACAAAATCGGAGAAAAAGAAACTGTGAAATGGTCTCTAGTTCCTCTGTTTAAAGCAAGTGTCTCTATTATAAAATAACATGAATAGGTGTTCTTCTCAGGGGAACCAGAGAAAATAACTTGCTCTGGTGATATTTCCTTCTCGCACAACACCGTTAAAGCACGGAAGATCCCAATGCGGTAGAGCCTTATGGGAGAACATTTCTTAAATCTAATGCTCAAACACTCATAGGAGTCTGTCAGCAATCAACCACCAACAATGATTGTTCCCGGTGATATGCAGGGAGGTCACGTTACAACTATTGTTCTCTGGAAATCATCAATATTACCAAGTAAATACACTGAAAACGTATGAAGGCCTCCAGTGTTCCATGTTCTACAACCGTACAACTACATAAAATAGAAAAATGAGATACTGCAATGGAGAGCGAGTGTGTGACCGTGTGTGTCTGCAGGAGGAAGAGAATATCAAGAAGAGAGTTGCCAGAAGGAGCAAGAGAACATAATTGATTAAATACACTAGACCAAAAGAGCATCTCTCCCTCTGTCCATCTCTGTCTACCATCCTCCCATCTATCCTCTGTGCCTCTCTTCCTCCATGGAAATACAAACCAGCTACTCTATCGGCAGTATGGGAATAAGAGAGAGGGAGGAAATAAAGAAGCATGTGGTGGCAAAGATCGATAGAGGTGTGGTGAGACATGGAGGGAGAGAGATAGGTAAGCAGCGAAGGGGAGGGGGGGAGACACAGAGGCTGACAGAGGTACATTGGTTCGTTTGTTAACTTGTTAATTATTCATTTTAGCATCTAAGCAGACTGTAATCACCAAACACAAAAGCAGTGTTACTAGAGAGCAGATTCTAGTGTGGGTATTTTATTTATAAAACATAAACAGCATTCAATTTAAAAAAGGTAATTTTCCGCCATTTTGAACACATGACAGGAGACATTTCGTAATGGAATGCAGACTTCTATACATTTCTCAGAGCTTCTTTTTGGAAATTGTAGCAGTTCACTATTTACTGTGATTGTGCATTTGTACAGAAAACAAAAATAAAAACTAATTGGCAGCATGATGGGTTTACACAATTGGGCTCAGTTCCCATAGCATTAGATCAAGTTTTGACAGACTGTTATATCTCAGCTCAATCACAATTGTTCACTCATGTTGTAATATACTGTGATGATGCGCAGAGTGCAATCTACCTATTGTGATAGCACCTCTCACACATTTAACAACTTTAAATTGCTTGGAAATCCCAGTTGTTCGCTCAGCCCTAGAATGAATGGAAATTGTAAACAATCAGTTTACTCTATTAGACAACTGAGCGTACCAGTTGAGACGAGAGACGCATGGTTCTCTGCAGCGTAGCTTGCAGCACCTTGGGTTTTTCCTAGCATAATGCTGTTACTGTGACTCCAAACTGCTGCATGCAAATGTATTCTACCCTTCATTGTGAGATTAACTTTGTCTTTGGTGCAAAATGCAATCAGTCATCAAGGTCTAATGTTTCTGTGCAGTACGGCTCTTCCGTGAGCCGTTGCATTGTTCACCGTTGCATTGTTCACCGTTGATGTCTTTAATGTCATAAGTGACATCTTGTACAGACAAGACAGACTGGCACTGGCAACTTGATTTCTGACCAGAGAGACGGGGTTAAGGGTCTCCGCCGGCTGTGTAATGAATGGCTGTCCACAAACATCAGTGGTCACAGGGGTTAGAGAGCTACACTAGCCAACGCTAACTTTTGCGTGTGCGTGTGTGTGGCTCTTCATAAGACAGTAGGGGTATGCTACTTAATCAGGCAATCTGTCTTAATAGCCTCCTCTAATTAAGACAGGTGGGAACTGCCACACACACACACACACGCAAATGCAGGGAGAGAAAATACTCATTCACGCACATGCATGCACTCAGAGAAATGCACACACACACACACACACACACACACACACACACACACACACACACACACACACATACACACACACACACACTCTGCAGGAGTGTTGGTCTGAATGTAGTCTAGGAGGAAGCATCATCAATCAGTATACAGAGACAGATAAGTCCTCTCTGCATGTGTGTCTGTTTGATACATTGTGTGTATGTATTTGGGCATGTTGTTAATATGTATGAGTGTGTGTGTGTGTGTGTGTGTGTGTGTGTGTGTGTGTGTGTGTTTGTGTTTGTGTTTGCATGAGCACGCCTGCTGTGTCACTCTCCATCAATCTCAAGTGGGCAGAGAGTAATCAGTGGTCACAACAGGACCCTACTCTGTGTCTCCCTCCCCTCCCTTTGTCTCATCTACATTTCTCTGCTCCTCCTTGCTCGCCTCCTTATAAGGCAGCAAGGTGTCTTTAACTAGCTTGTTCACACGGACAACGGAGGGCTGAAATTAAACATAAATAAACCATTTTGTTGGGGAAAAAAATCAATTCAACAGTGTTGATTTATAAACTCAGCAACCTTTGAAACTATTGAAATGATCAAACCACTTGTTTACATGGTCTACGTTGGGTTTGGTGTGGAAGTACGTGAGCAGTGAACTCAACTCCATCAAACACCTTTTAGTTGAACTGCAATGCCAGCTTCCAAAATCTTGTTGAAATGAAACATGAAGGGTGTGGGGTCTAAAGGCAGCATATTAGTGCTCCTGTTTTTTTTGAATGAGAAGATTAATGTTCACAAACGGGTGTTTACATTTGGATGTGCGGTATCTCCAAAGTACATCTGAATAAACCAACAGATATCTTAGCATCATGTGGACGATTCAAAGCATTGAATGTGATGCTGTAAAAAAACAGTTGAGCTTAGTGATGTAAATTAAGCACAATAAAACCCAAACTAAATAATATACTTTCCAATTATATAGGTAAGTTCCCTGTGTAGAACATTTTATACTATCTGTTGGGTAATCCATGCTTGTGGTGGCAGAGCAAGCAGGTTACAAATATAGCTACTTCTTCTACTTCTTGATGTGGTGCAAAGCCCAGCCAAATACTGTCATTATCTATTACAAATCAGAAAGAAAATCTGGCTTTGGCTCGCGACACCACAGACTGACAAACCAGACTCAATATCATATTTTGAAACGTTAACATGTTGATATCTATCTACTTGTCTATCTGTCTGAGTAGATTTAATACAAGGCCTGCATCCAAATTGGCCCACAACAAAAACTCCTCTATCACTCTGAATAAAGTGTGATTTTGTGTCAGAGTGATTGTGTTATTTTGTGTGTTTTAATCATATAACATAGTTATTATAAGGGAACCCTGTTTTTGTTCTATGTCTAACCATGTCACATATTCAGCCCTTCACTCAACGTGTATGAAAATGTACCCCCTTCTTTTAAGAATGATTGTGTTCCTTTGACAACAAAAGGAACAACTGGGTATTAAAGCCATGAATAATAGTTACAAACTATTACTTCTATTATTTCTCCATCTCTCTTCTCCTCTTACTCTTTTCCCTCATGTCTCTCCTCTCTCTTCCCTTCCTCAGACTCTCCAGGGTTTACTTTCCATCGCTGTCTGTCTGTTCTTTTAGCTCAGCCTCTTTCCAGAAAAGCCATGGCAATGCAGGGCGGCTCCCTGCCTTTTCTCAAACCCTTTTTTCAGTGTGTGTCTGTGTGTGTGTGTGTGTGTGCGCGTGTGTGTAGCCTGCGGGACGACACAGCAATCAGAGCAGAGACAGAAAATTGGAGAGAAAGTGCGAGAGACGGGGGACGGAGACAAGGAGAGGGAGCTGGTGTTATTATTATTACATTACAATGTATTATAATTTCAGCACCCCAGCCACCACTATCAGTGGCTGACTATTCAATACACTTCCAAGCACATATACACACATACTGTAAGTGCATACACAGAAACACACCCAACCAAATAAAGACATACATTATACACACAAACACAGACAAAATGGTTTTCAGAACAGGGAATGACAATGACGACGTATTTATGATTGCAGCGTTAATATGCTGTGGCCTGGCCCAACTACATATCATGCTCCAGTGGTGCTCAAACTCTGGCCTGGTCCCTCGGGTTAGGCTTAGCACCACCTGGAAAGGTTATTTGCTGTGGGAATAGCAAATATCAAATTCCACTGCCCAGCAACAGTGACCTGCAAAAAAAAACACTGCTCCTGTAATGATGACATGTGCTCACTGTGATCACTGTCTGACAATATCGTCTATATGAAAAGAATATTTCATAACCCATGGTGCCAACAGAGTTTCTGTCTGCTTTAGATAAAAACTTTGAAAAAAAATAAAAAGCTGTGAATTCCAAAAAATATGCTTTCCTGCTGAGGCGCTGGAGACAGACAAAGAAAAAAGTCCATTCAGTCCAAATATCAATCTGGGCCTTTCTCAACACTAAGTACGCCAGGTACGGACTTGTGTGCTTTTATACTCTCAGGGACGGGAGGACACAAGTACAGTCATTCAGCAATTGGAACAGCAGCGTACTTGATGACATCACCACCTCAGCTGGTTCAATCCTTTTTTTTACTGTAAAGTATTTTTACAATCACACTAAATATGACAACCCTGCTTTTGTCGTTTTCATTTAAAACAAAATAAATATAAATATATATACATATAATTGTATATATATATAATTGCATGTATGTATATATATATATATATATATATATATATATATATACATACATATATAATTGTATATATAAACATAATTGTGTGTGTATGTGTGTATGTATATATATATTTATTTGTCATATTTGGTTGTGAATGTACTTTACAGGGAAGAACCAAAGTAAACTGTTTGCTTTGCCGACAAGGAAAACGCTACAGAGACGTCAATACCAGCGGCAAGTTTCAAAAAGACTCGCCGGGATACCATTAGTGCTGAGCCCCCGGTGCTGGTTTACTGACCGGACTCACATCGCCGAAATCGTCGGAGCAGATTCTTAAGTCGGCTGAATCTCTACAAACTGATCACAGATTTGATGCTTCAACAACTAACTTCTCACCTACAAACATCGTAAAATGACTTTCAATGACTCAACAAAAGTAGTATTTAGAAAATGTAAACTTCCAGTTGTGTGATTTCTCCTCCACCATTGTTCCCTGTTGCTGGAGCATAATGCATTCTGGGATATTTGGCTGTCCCAAGTACAGACAAGTCCCCTCCGATGCATCCCCGGTAAAATGAGCGGAGCAAGCCACATTTGGGCATTTGGAGCGTGCGTGGCTCAATGCAACCTTTTTAATTGGAACAGTACTTGGGCTGAGACTGATGACGTTTCACAAGGCCCATAAAGACCCTCACCAAAATATAAAAATTAAGGAAGTAGTCATCAAAAGAACATCATCGCCACTTGTTTTACCCTGAGAGAAGTGTTTTGGACTCTCTGCAAGCCGAGGGTAATGGTTTGAATGAAAGTAAAAAAATACAAAGATCAAATGCATATACAATAATTGAGACTTAACTCTTTCATGGTGTTCAGTATTAAAAGAAAAGTGCAATAATTAAAGATGCCTCAAAGCCCTAGAGTAAAAGTGACCTATTTTGGTTTCATTTTTTTTATCCTGAGAGAATGTGTATAATGTGACTTTGTTTGCAGAAACACAATAATCTAATTATCACACACTAATCTAATTATAAACCTTGCTTGATTCGAAGAGTAATTTGATTAAGCTGTTTACATGCAGAGCAGAAGAGGATGTATCTTTTCCCCTATAGGCAACTGGTGAATTCAGACTGCGCCCTCATAAAATGCAAATGCATGTCTCTGTGGCTGCCTTTTCATCTGTTCCTATGCAACAACCCTGCAGTTTGTCCAGATTTGAGACGTTAATGCCAGCTGTGAGAAAAACAGCGGCTCTAAAAGAAAATAGACACCCTCGTATTCTGGACAAGCTGCACAGCTCGGGAGAACTCAGATGGACAGGCGTAGTCGGGGTATGGTGTTTACATCTCTGAACAATCTTCACATAATGCTATTAATTTCACAGTTCTCCACACATTTTAATCCAACAGTGAACACTCTCTATATGACCTGAGTTACAGAAACAGCGGATTGTGTTGTTTACGTGGCTTTAACTGCAGTGTTCTCGCGATCACATTTAGCTTCACATGCTGTCACATAAAGCTAGATGTGTCTCAGTCTGTCCTTCTCTGCCTTTCTCAGTCCCTCTCAGTGTGTCTGTCTCTTTCTTTCTACAACCTCTTTCCTCACCCATGAATCCCCCTGAAGGCTTTCTCTTCCTGTGTCTCCCCCTCCATTCCTTTTATGCTTCTTTCCACCTCTCTTATCCTGTCAACTCTCATCTCCACCCCACTTGTCTCTAATTCTGCACCTCTGCCTTCGTCTCCTCCCTACCTCACCTACTTACCTCTCATCTCTACTTCTTCTCTCCTGGCTCCTCGTCACCCCAATTGCCCCCTTTCTGCTCCTCGGTTCTGCCCTGTCCTCTCTTGTCTCTCTGCTTCTCTTGTCATCTTCTGCGTGACCTGACACTGCCTCCCTAAAACACCATGACACCTCTCTTGCTGTCCTGTCATCTTGCCTCCCCTTCTCCACTTCTCTCATCTACGTTGGCTCTCTCAGTAAAGAAAGTGGATTCCCAAAAGATTTTAGTAATTTGTTTCAAAGGTGTGGGTTAATATTCGGGTAAATTTGTTTAGCCATGCCGAGACAATAGACTTGTAGACCTAAATTATACTTTGGGCCACCAGAAATTGGATTTAAAAATTGATGCCCCCAGAGAAACAGTGTGAAGGTCACTAGCGTAACATATAAGCCCTAATGTTGCACAGAGATCCGCAGGAAAATAGTCAGCATCATGAACTTGTTTACAAGCTCTCTGTGAGAGGCCGATGTCTGTATCTGGTAATGGATTCTCTGGAGTCCTGACTGACTCTGAAATAAGTGGTTGATGTGGTTGATGCAGCAGTTTAGTTTTGAGAAAAAAGAACAAAACAATATGATTATTATTCACGGTGTTATCTTACTTTACCGTGGTGAAGACAGACACTAATTCTGCTACAACAAAGCTGGTTACAGACTTCCAGAGCAGTGCAATGGAAATATAACCATCTTTTTAACTCAAATAAAAAAAGAATAATGAGTAATGACACAACATCAAACCCTTAGAGCTGTTTGTATTTATTACATTTTACTACTATATTACTGCCCATAAGCAGTAGTAAACTTGTCGGCCAGTGTCAGTAAATGATGGTGTCAAGGAGGAGGTACCTAAGTTTGAAAGGCTTACCACCCATAGCTACAGTAAATACTGGCCCTTTACGGATAATGTGCCCCGGGTACTAGAACAGTCTCATGGCTGTGAAACGCTAAAGTTCCTGAAGTGATTGTTTTAGCCTTAATATACATAAAATCATGAGAGTTTATGTAGAGTTTATGACTCATAAGATCATGACATAGACATGATTGTCTGTCCACCACTGCCTCAATTCAGTGGTTTTAGCTTAAAAAAACATTGTGGAAGTTGCTTGCATTCATTGCTTCCTCATCAAAAAGGCTTGTGTGTATCCTTCAGGTTTAACAAATGTGTTAAATACAAGTCCTTCCTCATACAACCTTTTGTAAAAAAAAATTGAAACCTGTATTGCTCACATCCATTTTCTTCTTCTGAGTCTATGAGCATTTTTTCTGGCGTATGGCTACTTTCCTTGGTGCATTACCCACACCTAAGTCAGTGGAGTAGTGTGAAAGCCTTGGCAGGAACGTGTATCACGTCACCGGCTCGTGCCTGTCCATATGCATCCTTACGCGCTTGCATGGGTTTCTAACATAACGGGGACCCACTCATCAAAACATGGCGCTGTGGAACTACTACAGTAGAGTTCAAGAACTCCACAGAGTACCTTTAAATTCTGCACACAAAGGCTCTGACTGCTGAGGTGTTCCTCCAAACAGGGTCACAGTCATTACAGATGGCAACACTTGATCTATTTAAATTGCTAGACACAATAGGGATGTGGACATTGATTCAGAGGTCTGGAAATTAAGCTAGCCTGCCTCCCCGTTTGTGTGTATTCATAAGCTTGTGTTGCCTTGTATCTTTAGACACATATTTGAAATAATCTGATATGTGTATTTGTTTGCTGTGTGTGTTTGTGTTCAAGGTCACCGCTCCATTTCCTATTCGGGATGGTGCTGCTATCCCAGCATCCTCTCTGCCAGCAGCATTGATTAGCACTCGGCAAGCATAACATCACACACACACACACACACACACACACACACACACACGCACACACCCACACACCAACACTTAAACTCTCTTTTTCTTTTACACAAAGCTCCCTTTGCATCTCTCGAACAACTACTACGGCTTTGAGCACAGCTAGAAAATGCTTAATTGTTAACACTTCTCATGCTGAGTCATACACAAACATGTGATGGGTTATGATATTTGTATAGACTTACAACGAACACAGACAGTACAGTACAAAGCTGAGCCAAGCAGAATACTAGACCAATTTCAACACTGCACAGAATGAGTCAATTTAGCTTGATGATGTTAGAGAAATTGGGTTTGTATCTCTGGACGTACAGTACTTAGCGGTTTCTTTCTATACAATCAAACAATGTCAGCAGGATGGCCATACCTGTCATAAAAAACTGATAAGTATGATTAAGTTAGAACTTCTACCAGCATGCAGGTGCAACGAAAATATGCTTTTTATTAAAAGGAGGGTAAAAAAAGTCTGAACACCTCTGTGTGAGGACCATAGATGTGTATGGCCTATGTTGTAACTAACTTACAAATGCTTCATGCTTATATTCTTCATATGAGACATGCTTTACTGTAATGTGTCTTTAGGAGCTCCTTGGCACCCACAATTGCTTGGTTTAATTCTTAAGGGGATAGATTGGGAGTGGGTTTATATGTACTTTTCCATAGTTGTTATATTACCTCCAGTAGATGGCAGCTGGCATGATCCCAGTTTGCAGAAGCAGACAGGAGTACCAGCATGGAAGCAAAGCGATGTACTGCTGTTGACGGGGGCAGTAGCAAGATGTATTTTAGCCACATGAAAGAAAAGCTCACTGCCTTGTGCTGGTACTCCTGTCCGTTTCTCCAAACTGGGATCATGTAGACCGTCGTCTTTTGAAGGTGTTTTGTATTAATCCACAATTGTTTCAAACACTATATTAAGTTTATAATGTTATGTGTAGGTGTTTGAGTGATTGATCACAGTTTATGTAACCACATGATCTTCCTTTTTAGTTGTGACTTTAATCAGTGATCATGCCTGCATGTGTTCTTGTGTTGTAAACAAAAATCTTCTTTCAGAAATTAAAACTGTTTGTTTTTCTCATGATGCGTGCTTCTACATTATGTATTCAAATAATTCTAGAGTTTGCACCTATCATGAAAGCAAACGTCCCTTGATTTCAGATTGTCTGGGTATTTATTATGCCCGCAATGAATGAAGATCTCATTTGCACGCTGTCACATAGACTATAGTGTTGTTTGGAAATTATGTTATGAGTCTTGGGACTTCTCAGGGATATCTTGTTAGTAAAAAGTCATCCTCCATTAATAATGGAATGAATAACAGAATGGATCTGGTACATATTGTGCAATATATGTATGTGAGTATCTATTTCACACTGTGGCATCTGGGCGGAATAAGCTGTCTGCTAAAGTAACTCGCCTACAGTGATATGACTCCAGGCACTTGGCAACAGCATCCAGCTCAAACCTGACAAAATTAATTTTCAGTGGCTCTAAAAAAAACAAATCCTTGACAAGCAGGAGATTGTTAAATGACAGCCTTTGAATAGCCCAGTCCACCATTACCGTGGATTTGGTGATGAGCTGTCAAGTATAGGTGCACCTAAGAGCACTAAACAGCATGCTATATTCTGGACCCATGTTGCGAGAGACTTGCAAGACAGGGAGAGAAAGACAGAGACACACAGACAGACGGATAGATGCACAGAAAGGCAGAGAGACGGAGGAGAGACACAGAGAGGTAGAGCGATCCTTCTACTTAAGAATGCTCTACTTGGTTTCAAGGGCAACTGATTCTGAAACAACAAAATATGAAACTTGTGTGTGTTTGTGTGTGTATTAGTGTGTGTAGTGTTATGCTAGGATTACAGGCACTTAGCTCACAGCGATATACTACTCTCATAGGCGCGAGCACACCTCTCCGCATACTGATTAGATTAAGGGCTCTGTGTGAGAAGGAGAGTCTCTGTGAGTGTGCATCTTTGTCTGTTAGGAGTGAAAGTGTGTGTGTGCGTCGGATTGCATATGAACATGGATGTAGATTACATCTGTGTGTGTGTGTGTGTGTGTGTGTGTGTGTGTGAGACTGCTGTTGTCAGCCCTGCAGCAGCTGATAAACACATAACAAATTCTTCCCCACACATATTAGCAAATCAGCCATTAGCTTTCTCTGCTAATTGCCATTGGAAATTAGCATTTTAGCTATTAGCTTCTTTCACAAATTGCCAATGGAAATTAGTATATTAGCACTGAGTGTTGCGAGGCAATTGCTAAGGGATCAGGCAGCATGGCCTAGTTTTCAGAAAGACTATTCTACAACAAAAGAGTCAGTTGTTTAAATATTGCTGCAGCAAATGCAGCCATTTAAGGTGAACAAGACCAAGTGTTTTTTAAGGACTTTGACGAGGGAAATAATTACAGGCCGTCTTTCTTTCATTTTTCAGCCAGTTTAAATTTGCATGAATATTTGATATCACCCAGAAGGTTAATTGATACTTAGATACTTAAACATCTTAGTGTTTGAACTTGTGAAACAAAGCATCATATAATTTCAGATTGTCTGGGAATTTATTGTGCCTACAATAAATAACAATCTAATGTTCATGCTTCTATGCAGACTGTTTGAAAATGATCTCATGAGTATCGGGACTTCTCAGGAATACTCTCATTAGCCAAGTCATTTTCCAATGAATCCCTAAGTTGGTAATCTTTCAACTCAACACAGATAAAGAATTGCTGATCACAGAATATTGTGAAGTTGGAATATAAAGTATTTAGCATGCTACCTGCTCAACAGTTTTAATGTCATTTCAATGTGTCTCTTTCTTCCATAATCATCATCATCATTCTGATAAGTATAAATAAATTAACGTTGTTTACAGAGAAGGGGGATCGAAACAGTGTTGTTTACAGAGTGACTTTCCGTCAATATCAAGCTTCAGGAGTTTCCGTGGGGACAAAAAGGACAAATATCAACTGATACTACTGTATAGAGAATAGATGCCACTCATTCCAAAGCACACCATCGCACACCAAAGCTACACAGCTGCACACTTAATTATGAATGCATGTACTTTCATGCAAAAAGGTATAGATACTTAAACACAGACAAAAACACATGTGAAAGAAAGTATCAGTGGATGTACAGATGTCCTGATCAAGTTTCTTTGCCCGCGACCCTAATCAGAGGCAGTAAATATTGATAATCTGCCAATACCGAGTCCCGATTTGATACTTGTATTATCCTACATAATACAGCTGCACATCAAGCACATTAAAGTTATTAAAATCAATCCAATGTACAGCTTGATTGCATTGCATTAAGACAAATCATCTACATTTTCCCGTGATGCCTTTACTCAATTTTATTTTACAAAAGTAGACAGTGAACCCTATCTTTGATATTTTTGGCCTTGTCTCTGTCTCGCTCTTGAAATGTCCTCCTGTGTTGGTTGTTTCGGTGCAGCTTTTGCCTGAGTTACATGAATGAACTGTAATACGCTGAGTGTGTATTTTTGTAAAGTTTGTCAAATTCAAACTGCTACCTTGAACTGCTAGTTAAACACACTACATGTTTCATTTACAAGAATTTGAAACAGCGAAAAGCTGAAAAATCTTCACATTTAAGAAACCATTGCTGTGAAACTTATAAATCTTACATAACTAACATTTCAAAAATTCCATTGATTATTTTGATTTCAGCTCCCACTACCACCATTCAAATGCTTTGAATTTACAAATACAGAAGCCAAAAACAGACTGCACCATCAGTATCCACTTCTAGCCAGCCAGCAGCCGGTAACCTTTATGCCCCTGGAACAGACTGCCATCTTTAAGAGAACTTGGTCCACGTTAACTCAATACGTCACAAAGTCCCTGCTGATTTTGCAGAACACACCCATGTACAGCACTGACACATTCTGCAGCACAGTTGTTCTGCAGCTATACCATTCAACCTAAATCCAGAGGTGCTGTACTGTGTTGAGATATGAGGACTTTGTAGGTCACTGTAGGAAACTAACATCATTGTCCTTTCCCTGGAGCCATCCGAAGATGATGCATGCTTTCTGATATGGAAGTATCCAACTGAAAAAAATAAACACTGCGGCCATGAGGGGATGCACCTGCATAGGAACAATGCTTAGGTACATTCAAACAATGCTAAATTGGTACTACCGAATCTAGTGCAGCCTAATTCATGCTAAGAAAACATTCTACAGACAATTACAACACCACTAGCAGTCTGCACCATTTACTGGATGAAAGAATCAATGAGGTCAGGCTGTTTGTATCAAGGATACCTCAAAAGAAACAGAATTTTAAACTAGGGAACATTTGTCCACTCCTTAAGGGTTCTGCAATGTCCCTTTTGATAACATCCCTGTTGAACAACACACTCTTACCCAGAAATATACATTTATGTATTTACTATTTCTGTTCAGGGCTTAAATAGGGTTAGTTTATCATCTTCACTTATTCACAACATCAGGGCAAGTTGGCATAATTTCTGCTCCAGGCTGAATGTCTGAATGTCGCTGCTCTCTCCTCTCAGTTCAAAACTACAACCATATAATCAGCCTGGCTGCTGGGAAAAATCCACGATATGAGAAAAAGTCAGCACACTGACCTCAGCATGCTGTGTGAGTCTCCAGAGTTAATTCAGCAAGTAAATAACTGCACAGCAATATTTTACATGAGCCAAGACACACCGGTCAGACTAAATCACACAATACCAGTCACCACCACATTACCGTCCAAAGGCCAACACTCCAGCTCTGAGCAATATATTGGTCATAAGTATTCAGTATTCATTTATATCAGTTTCGTATTAGCTAACATTTTCTGAATGGCCTGAAGTTTTCTAAAAACTTGATACAAATTGAAATGTGTTTAAATATAATTACAAATAATTGTATAGGACAGAAAAACCTGCAAATAAATTGTCTTTAGGCAAATCATATTACTGGTGATTATTAATTATCAACTTACACATGGTCCCTTTTTGTATGTATGTTGGTTTGTTTTGTACATTACATTATTACATTACAGTCATTTAGCAGACGCTTTTATCCAAAGCGACTTACAATTCAGTATCTATCTACACACCATAGACGCAGCTACGGGAGCAATTGGGGTTAAGTGTCTTGCTCAAGGACACATTGACACGAGACTAGTAGAGCAGGGGATCGAACAGCCGACCCTCTGATTGAAAGGCGGCCCTGCTCTCCACTTAGCCACGGTCACCCCACATTTACAAATGTATTGGCATTTTGGCCAGGACTCTCTGGCCAGATTCAAGACAGCATTAAAATGTCAAATACATAATAAAGTAAAATCAAATAAATCAAACATGAAACGTATAAGTCTGTCTTTAAGGATTAATAGTATTCTGATTTTATTTAATGAATGTATAGATCATGTCAAGTAAAACGTAATAACAAAATAATGATCAAATCTGGCATTTCTGATGAAAAATCTGTTTTTCAGATTTTCAATTGAAGTGTATGCAATGAAATGTTACCAGGAGAGCCCGATCACTTACCAACTGGAGATATCAGTGAAAAGTCTAGCTTCTTTTAACATAAATGGAAGTATAAACACACACACACACACATATATACATGCACACATATACACACACCGGCACATGAGTGAGTATGGTGGTATGCACTTGTATAAACACACATGCAGACAAATATCTTTTACAACAGCAACAGCCTCGCTATTATCACTTCCAAAGCAATTACACACACACACACACACACACACACACACACACACACACACACACACACACACACACACACACACACACACATAACCCTGACCATGATACGATTCAAATTGGTTACAGCAACATATTATCAATACCCTAATTTACCAACAATCTATAAGAAGTGCAATAAAATATTGTTATGAGTGAACCATCTGAAACCACATGACAAATGACAGAAAAGTTGTTGAAAGTCTGACTAACACAGATCAATCAATTCATTTCTAAAATACGAGGTCCATGCAGAAGGACTGCACATGAACCCCCCCCCCCCCCCCCCCCCCTCCCAAGATTTTATTTATTTTTATCCATGGAAAAATGACTAAACTTCAAGAGCAAGAGATAAAAACTGTACTTTATATCTGTAATAATGTTTCCATTTTATTACCTGTTCTTACTTGAGTTCTAACTTATTTTTATTACTTGTTCTAAGTTTTTATTACTGTACTCCAAGTGTGGTTAAATTGTTCCATAAACTCAGCCGCTATGTGACTACACTATCGCTGCAGAAATGCCAGGTCAGAGATGTCAAAAGAATCCTCTCCTTTTTTGTAAAGTAGGGTTTTGGACCACATTCACATACTGTAAGTCACCACCACACCAAGTAGAGTGGAGCTCTGGTGTACCTCTATTATATTGTTTACCACGTTTCCCTGCTGAAGGCTGTGGGTTCTTCATTTGCACAGAAATGTCAACTCTAACCTATCTACATTTGTGCCATGAAATAACAGATATTGAGACAAGGTATTTTTTTTTTTAAATCATGGCACATGGAAATATGTTCACTTCTGCAATTCAACACTGAAGCATGACTCATCGCAACCCTGCAATTCAGAAAATAGTTCTCAAACATCGGACACAGATGAGCGGAAAGTTGTGCCACATCCACGCTACCATGTTTCCTAGCGACATAATGACTGTGAGACACACACACACACATGTGAATGAATGAATGAATAAAGTGACTCACCAAATGGTTGGTGGTTCGGACCCCTCCACTTCCAGGTAGTCATACTTCTCCTCTGTCTGGAAGTCTGTAAAGATGACAGAGATGGTGTCTCCAGGTTCGGCCAATAGGATCCAAGTACAGTCGGCCTGGTTACCATAGTTGCCGGGGTAACCGGGACTGGTCACCACCCCACTGCCGCCCCTCACAGTGCCCCCACATGTGTCCTCAGCTGTCAATCAAATCAGAGTGACAAATAGAAAACCTGGGTTAGGGAGAGGAGGAGGGACCGAGGGGCGGACTTCTTTTTAATTTAATTTCTTGCTTTTTGGATAAATTATTTAAATTTTCACAGCTATATCAATTCAGTTTAGAACCAAATTAGCAATTAAGATCAAATTCTCAATAGCATCATTTCTCAAGGCCTCGAGTAGATTACAGGTCAGCCAGCCCAACTCCCCACCTCTCTCCCTCTATGAGGATTTTTTAATTACCTTTATTTTAGTATATTACAGGTATACTCTTTACTGGCAACTCTAAATGTTATTTTGTGGCTTGCATGTTAGAAATGGATGACTTTCTCATGACACATAAACTGTCAAGTCATATTAGCAAACCATATTGTGAAAATATGGAGCTCTTACATCACAATTCTGATATGAATTAGATATGGAAAATAGCATATGCATGGTAAGACCCAAACAGTCCTTATTTTGTGGACTATCAGGTCTCTGCCGTTAAGCCAGTAGATTTTGGAGAATGATGCTGTTCTAGTTTAGTTAGAATCAGGGGTGGGGTTTTAGGGGTTAGGCTGCAGTTCCTGTCCCACTCACAGCTGCTGTCCTCTCCTCCAATAACAAGATAAGTTGTCCCATTACAGATCTCCGCTCTTGTCTCCTCCAATCACCACCAAGGAACTTCAGATTCAACTGTTTCCCAATTAGTAATAGTAATAGTTTCAAAACATGAATGATCAGATCAGACCAGATGTGATGATAAATTTGCCTAATTCTTGATCAAAGTGTTGATCACGTCTCATTGATAGTATTGTTCATAATTGATAGTAGTACTGATTACTGTGTAACAGATAAAGACACATGGATTGCGCTGTGCACACGGCATAAATTATACACATATAATTTATACAGACACACTCACGGAGAAAAAAAAACATACTACATTGTGTGTCACTGGGGCATTGGTTGTATGGCAAGATATTGAAGAGGGCTGTGCTCAAATCAGTTTTTCAAAATGGATAGGTGAATGTTTTTGTATCCACTCTGTTGAAATAAATGATTTAAAAGAAGGCAATGTCTGTGTTTATCAAAAGCAAATTGAGCCCAGCCAAGTATCCATTGTCCCAGTGATGAAGATACAATGTTGAAGCTTTTTTCTGAGAGCGTGCAAGTCCAACTGTAAAAGAGGTATAAATTATACCTGTATAATTTATAGTTATACATAAAAGAGGTAATATTGTATGTAACACACTCTTACAGCAGACATATTTTCCTATACACACCAGTGAGTGCAATTTGGGATGACGCGTGATTTATATTACTCTGCAATGCTTCACGTGCTGATATCATCGGTATTTAGAGAAGACAGAGGAACACCACATGTGTTGCCCTTAAACTGCACTCACTGATAAGATAGTCAGACACATCCTTTATAAGAGTGTGGACAGGCGCTGTCAGGTATACATGCACATCCCTTTAGGCTCACCCAGGCGATGATGCCTAGCGGGATGCGTGTACAGATGACAGGACATTTAAGGTAGGGACCAAGCCATACTCCACCCACAGGAGGGGTAAAGAGAATAACTGTGGTCCGAGACTCACATCTAGAAACAGACGATAACCAACAGAAATGAATAAAAACATATTAGAGGTATTAGAAATCGGACAGAACAGAGGGCACTGAGTAGAGACAGGAAATACACGGAAAATAACAGGGGAACATAAACAGAGAGGAGCAAACAGACAAACAAAACTATGAATCAAATCATATTGAGCCGGATTGAAATAGGCAAAAAGTTTGTACAAACTATTTCAGATCGGAAACAAGAAACAGGATGAAACAAAATAAGTGGTTGGAAATGAGCTTTAAGAAAAACTGAGGCGTTTTTCAGAAGATCAGAGCGTGAAGTTGGGACCAATAGGCGCCTGATGCTTGTGTCAAAATGCGTTGACACAAGCTGGCGACAAGACGTGCATTGTCCCAAACTGCAGGTGCTGATGTATTGAACATAAAGTAGAGAAAGCAGAAATAATTCATTAACAATTCATTTATTCATTCAAACAGATTCATATGGGCCGCTGAGTCAGTCCGACAGACAGGCAGGCACTGACAGACAGACCATTCAGTTCTACAGCTAGACAGTTAAGGAGATTTGTGTAAATGACCCGACAGCCTGAACCAAGCTCTGCTGAGACCCCATCACATTTGCTGTAGCCAATGAAGCAGTAGTTTGTGTATGTGTTGGTGTGAGTGTGTGTGTGTGTGTGTGTGTGTGTGTGTGTGTGTGTGTGTGTGTGTTTGGGTGTCCGCAGCGTTAGAGAGCTGCTTGCAGGATGAGAGCTGTGACAGATTTATCCAAAGGACATCCGCAAGCACTGGTGGACACACACACACACACACACACCCCTCTTCCAGCCCTCCGGCTTACTGACGTGTCGGTGACACTTGACAGACAGGTGAAAAGGCCTCAAGGTGCACTTATGTGATTGTTATTAAAAAAAAAGAGGAAACGAACTTGTGAAATAAAAAAAAAAGGTTACTAAACTAGTGAGCAGTGCTCTTACGTGCAGTGGACCTCTACATTATGATGTTGCAGCATGTACTCTGGCTTTGGCAATCAGAATCCATTAGAGTGACCTATAGCATCAAACAACTTCATCATTACTTTTTAAAAAATAAGCCAACTTGAAAACTGATGTAGAGGAAACCTGAAAGCCATGTGAGGACTCCATGAGATCATTTTAAATGACACATGATGCAATTAGGATCCTCACTGATTCTGTTGCATGTCATCCAGTAACGGCAGGGCTGTGCAGAGACCGCCTCAGGAGCAGCTGCTCTAATAAAAAGTGACATTTGTTGAGTGCTCACAAGGGGGGGGGGGGGGGGGGGAGAAGTCCACATACCTATAGCCAACACTGATTACCTTCTGTTCAAAGTGCGTGCATCAGACATGACACGGAACCAGTCAACTTTCCATGTTGCACCTGCTAATTCTGGATACCGCTCGCTCCTGCTCCATCAATCATGATGGGACATCTGTGTGACAGTGTTAAATAGTACTGTGTACCTGTGTCTATCATTTTCTGGTCCCATGGCTTCCCCTTTTCTCTATTTTACAGCAGCAGTTAAAATTAATATGTCACTATTGAAACAATCTCACCAATAAAAGCAGGCAGCAGTGAACTGTTTTCTGTAATGATTCTAACATACTGCAGCTTGCTTTTAAGCTTAGTGTCGCAAATAAAGTCAAAGAGTCAAAGAATGGAATTTCATAACATACATGTCCGATCAGCTTATATCAGAAATCTTTAAATCCAATACGCATTTTAATTAATCTGTGGCTGACAACTAGGGTGCGCTGAGGTCACTGAAGCCCCATCCAAAGCATAAATAGAGTTGCTATAGTTGCTTTAAAGTGACACACAAAGTGAATGTTAATGATTATAAAATCATTGCAAGACTGATAATGAGGAGAATGTTATTTGGTGAATAACCCTGTTCAGTCAAGGTTGAACCTAAATCTATGCACATTTAGATATGCTGTGTCATGGGTTAGGGTTAGCACCAAACTAGTACATCAAATTACTTTAAAGCATTGCTATTCTTAGTTTTAAACATTTTTGTTACCTACATACTGTACTTACTGTACATGTGTCTATGCAGCCATTCATTGTGCAGAGGTTTACATGAGTTTATAATCTCTTTGATGGACCAACAAAAACACAGCAATTCCTATGTTCAGGTATACACACTAAATAAAACTAATGAATAGGATTATTAATATCCTATTCCATTTCCGCAATAGACCTCCCTAAATGCCACACGCTGGCCTTTTGATTCAAATGATTTCCTGTGATGCGAGACTTGTACTTCCCACTGAAAATCAACACCCGACACCATAGTGACAAATACCATGTCACTTTGAAGCGACTTGTATTAGGGGCTTTGTATAAAAAGGCAAACATTTCCAAAACAGACGCCCTTATTTCCCAAAGCTTTATAATAATCATTGGTAATCTATTACACGTGGACAAACATATAGTGCTTGTGAAAGATTTAGGAAACCATCGCACTGACTCACAGAGGGAGGGGAAGTGTGTGTAGAGGGAAGGTGTTATACGTTAGTTTTGAGTGTGTATGTGTGTATGAGGACATCAATGGGCTCTCTCTCTAGTTGTAGCAGTACTTCTCTTTGCTTCCCTACTGGTCTATACTTGCTACACCCCTCTTCCTACTCATTTCTGTATCAAGATTATTTTTTATAGAAAAAAAGCACATCTCCCTCCTCCTCCACTCTTCTTCTCCTTACCCTCCTCCTCCCTCCCTCGGTTCTCCCCTCCGTGCTTTCTTTTCTCTTCCTCATTCCCCCACCCTAACTCTCCCCATCTCACCCTCCCTTGCTCCTTCTCTCCCATGGCCTGGGGTGCTTTGATCCCTCGTTCTCAGCCTCCTTATCCTGCCTCCCCTTTCTCACATCCGTTCATCCCCTCTTCCCCACTGTGCTGTCATCAATATCGCCGTCATCTAAGGATTCCTACTTTATCCTTCTCCGTCTCGCTGTGTCTTTCTTTAAGATCTTACTGTCTCTGCTTTTCACTCTCTCTCTCGCCCTCACTCTCTTTCTACTGATTGATTTTATGTTTAATGGCTTTTCTGGCCTCATCTCTTTCTCTCTTCTCTTTTCCACACGCCATTTCTTCCTCCTCTTCCTTTCCTTCTGTCCCATAACTCCATTCCTTTCTTGCATCACTATGATAGGCAGATCTCTATCACTATCAGATCCGTACACACACGCGCGCACACACACACACACACACACACACACACACACACACACACACACACACACACACACACACACACACACATGCAGACTTCTATCACAGAGGACCCAGTGTGTTGTCAGCCTCTAAGGATTATGGGTCATCTACATCATCCTCTCCTCTCTCTTCAGGCTGTATCCATCCATCCCTCCTGCTCTCTTATCTACATCCACCCACCCATCCATCAACCTCTTGTCCCCATATGCTGTGAAGCTGAATATATATTGCTACCCCTCTTTTCCCGTCATCACTCCCTCCGTGCCTTTAATACTTCAGTTTAACTGCCACGAATGACCAAATAGACAGGAGGAATGCATGGAAACATGTGCACACAAATAATCCAGCATGTATTTCTTAATAAATTTCCCCCTGGTTTGAGGACACTCATCTAGCTTTCTCTGCAGCTGCACTGTGTGCCATGCAGCCTGAATGCACAGGGGATGCAATTTCATTTGTGGTCTCAATGTCACTTTCACCATCCAGTCATGCCAAAATGCATTAAGTAAGAGTTCTGGATGCATTAGAAGAGGATCCTATAGACAGACCCGTCAGACCCACAAAACTAGTACAGAATCCAACTTAGCTTGAAGATGCAGTCCAGCAACAATGTGCACAATAGCAATTCAAAGGAAAATGTGTGGTAAGAAATGTGATTGTGACTCATATCACATTTTATGGATCATATTGCAGAGAAATTGCATTTCATGCTATACATATGTGAGCCTGTAACATTTGTCCTGGAGCACCCAGTCTTCCAAATTAAACCCAAAAAATGTATACATTGTTTGTAAATGCCCTTCAGACTGACCCATATGACCGTTTTCTGATCAGACGCCTCTATTGGCAGGACATCATCATGTGTCAATACCTTTGGGATATTAGCTGAAACAACTGCTGTGTTTTTTCTTGGGTCTCCATTGGAGGAATACATTGTGTTCTGTTCAACCCTTGATCTCCTTTCCAACATCTCCTTCGTTTGGGAGAAGAGCTTGTTCTGGCTCTTACGGTATAATGGTCTGTTGTAATCAGTTGTAATTAGACAGCCCATTTGTTATGTTTGTATTTATCATTCTTTTACAAGTAGGGCCACTATTTACCTTTGATGATGCTTCAATCCTGCACTGTGTGTAACAGGATATAGGACTGTACTTCAAAGGTAGCCTGCAGTTAACTGAAGAGCAAATGAAACAGAAACCTACCATAAGAACTTCCAGGGAAGATGTCCGACTTAATCTAGTTTTTCAGGAAATTAGTTTTTGAGTTGATTTAGTAGTGTGAATGGAATATAACGCATCAAGAGAACAGTGTTTGCACCATCTGGTCTTGTAAAATTGACTCATATTCCTTGGCTGCTATTCGACCATGCAGCAGACATGAGAGGCTAAAGGAATTCTTACTTTGGACAAATGTGAACCCATCTGGGTGCAGAATAAATTACATATGACATAACTTTTTTTCACAAGTACAGGCTTTGCACCTAGAATGTGCCATTTTACTATTTCAATCTTCTCACACTAGCTTTATGAAGGTCAGGATGGACCATTTTTTTAGACGGTCACTGAGATTCAATTCAACGGTTGCTTTTAAAGCTATTTTGTCTGGCTTACATCTATCTGGTTTAGATTGTCTATGTCCCTGTCTGTGAGCTTCAACTTTGTCTGCTGATGTCAGACGTCCCCCCAGGTTTTCAGGTATCAACCGTTTTGTGTCTTTGGAACAATGCTGACACATTGTTCTCCGAAAATTTATAAAAGCGATGACTGTCAGACCACATTAAAAGCAGACAAATACCCACATTGAACTGAGTGTGACTCATCTGTGTAGCCGCCCTCGTAACTGTGATTTAGCGACTTCAAATTCAGTGCTTTTTATGTGTTGTTCCCATTATTCTTTCTTTCCCTCGCATATTGCTATCATATTTTTCTATCACTCTTTTAAACCTTGTTAGAAACATATTGGTTGCTCTCCTCTGCTTGCCAGCATTACATTTCAGACAGTCATTGCGTTCAGGGTGCACACACACACAAACACACACACACACACACACACACACACACACACACACACACACACACCCACGCACAACTAGTAACCATGCTGACCTTCAGCTCATTCCACCATCTGTCCACAAATCAAAGAACAGATGCTGTCTGCCAGTCAACTAAGAGCCCAACATTTAGACCCATTAGGGCAGAGGAGTGATTTAATGCTCAATCACCAGAAGGAGACATGAAGAGAGAAGATATTGATTGATAGATATATAGCTATCATGATTTTTTTTTTCTTACAGTAGCCCTATGACCCTGACAGATATAGTGAGACATAATTTGACTCTCATTACACTGTGATTTTATCGTTCAATTTAGAGCCCACTATTGACCTCCCTAACAAAATCATATACAAGACGTTTGCTATTGCGGATTTATTTTTTACTGCAACAACCATGGTAAGAATTTTGAGGTGAGAAATTCTGTTAGCTTGCCTCGTCTGATGACAGCATGGACTACATTGTAGCTTCCCTGGAGCTGATAGGGGTGCGTTTTTTTGCTCAGGGACATATCAGCAGTACTGATCCTGTGGCTTTAGATCGGTAGCTCTAACTGAACCACCCTCTTGTCCCAACAGAGAGGAATTAAGAATAACTTTAAAAGAGGCAGTTAGAAGAAGTGTGCGAAAGGAGGAAAGACATGTTAAACTAAAAGACAAATCCAACTGAAAGGCAACAGAAAACGACAGAAATATAGCAAGTTGAGAGTAAACTAAAAGGGGGTGGTGGTGGATGTAAGAAAATACTCTCTGACTCGGCAGCAGTATTGAGATGGATGACTCCAGCGTCCCTGTTGTCTAATTTGGTCATTAAACAGAGTTTCTAAATGATCAACCCTAACGACAAACTCCTAAAGTTGTGATTTATAAGTGTTACCTCTCATTCGTTCACCCTCCCTGTCTCCCTCTCTTTTGTTCACTGAGAGCGTGTGTGTGTGTGTGTTCACCTGTGTCCGTGCCTGATTTTGTGTGTGTGTGTGTGTGTGTGTGTATTTGAATGTGCTTTCATTCGTGTGTGTGAGTGAGAGAGAGACCCTGGGTGTCGGTGAATGTTGAATGTCATCCCTGACATCTTAAACAAATAGCTGCATGCTGAGAGTTTAACGCATCGCAGCACTGGCGAAATACATTCCACTCTTGTCTCTGCCGCCCTTCTTTCCCTTTCAATCCTTCCCTCTCCTGTGTGGCCAGCAAGGGCATGTTCAACACAGGTTAGCAAACACAATCTTAGGTACACCTGGCTAAAACTAGAGAGGTGTTTCTGTTATTTAAGCCTGTCCTCACTGATATAAATGGGACAGAGAAAATATCAGAAACACCTGTCAGTATAACACAATACAATAATTAATGTTCCTGCATATCACATAAGGCGAAGTTTGGGCCAGTAAATTGATACTTCATTGCATGCATGCTGTATGACGTTGCGGTATTGTGGCCGTAATGTGCCAAGGAATGTAGCAATGTGCCAACAAAAAGCAGGGAAGAAGATTTCCTAAATGCAAGCAACAAGTTTCAAAGTATTCCAAAATTACGGGACAGGATATGTGGTCAACATGTTTGTTAGATCTCAAGGATACACAAAGCTATGGTGAGAAACACTGAGTGTAGACGTAATTGTGTTTTTTACAAGAGAAATCCAGTGTGAACCTTTAACTTTTTTTGTGTGTGAATAATAAAAGTTATGTAAGACAATTATTGTATCAGAGAGGACATTTTTTACCTTTATTTAACCAGATAAGTCAATTGATTACCCGTTCTCATTAACAATGACGACCTGGCCAAAAAGGCAACAACAGGAGAAGAGGGACATAAAATGATAACAAATGAAATAAAGATGACACTTTGAAAAGCGATGTCTTTCTAAAAGGAAACTAATGAGATTACTGTCACCAAGTATCGTCAAAATAATAAGGTACTGTCACAAATAATTTGATAGCAAAATGCCACATGGCTCGAGTGACGACAGCCTCACAGAAATTCATGAGACAAAACTTAAAATGGCCACTTCCAAATGGTGTCTGACAGGCCATCTATGGTCTGTACAGACGAATGCTACATGTTCTTATGAGATCAACCACAACAATAATGTCAGATTCTACTCTTTTTCTAGTTGACATTTAGTCCCACATAATCCATTTATAGACAGCAACCTGCTGATCAACACAGTTAGAAAAAGATGTTTACAGACCAAACACATCACCCCATCT